>NW_006921700.1:2448937-2454140 GCF_000298275.1 Orycteropus afer afer | reverse complement strand
ACCTCTCTTATTTCCCCCACCTGGGTCCCTGTGGCTGACTGTTCCTCTGTCTGGCTTCCTGTCTTTTAATCCCCTTTCTCCTGCTCTTCTGGCCTCCTTCTTTGGGCGTCCCTGAGTTTCCCCTCCTCACCTAATCCCTTCGGCTGATTGCTCTTCTCTTGGCTCCCTGGGTTTTACCCCTTTCTCCTGTTCTTCCGGCCTGCTACTCTGTGCTACGCCCGTGCTTACCTTGCTCCCAGAGACCCGGTCCTTCTCGGGAGGGTAACAAGGGAAAGTTCAGTGCAGGTCAGTGAGTAAGCAGCAGCCCGCCCATGCTTACCTTGCTCCCGGAGACCCGGTCCCTCTCGGGAGGGTAACAAGGGAGCTGTCTGAGCACTAGTGACTGGGTTTACCCCTTTCTCCTGCTCTTCTGGCCTGCTACTCTGTGCTACGCCCGTGCTTACCTTGCTTCCAGAGACCCGATCCCTCTCGGGAGGGTAACAAGGGAAAGTATTCAGTGCAGATCAGTGAGTAAGCACCAGCCTGCCTGTGCTTACCTTGCTCCCGGAGACCCGGTCCCTCTCGGGAGGGTAACAAGGGAGCCATCTGAGCACTAGTGACTGGGAATACTTTTAGGGTTTTTATTTTTTTTCCTGGGGTGGGGGCTACGTTTTTTTGCTGTGGATAAGCATTTCCATACTACTCCCCAGGAAGGCCTTCAAATTCTCTGAATACCTTTTTGTGGGGACCCAGATTGGGCAAGATATCCCTTCCTGAGAGTGCAGCTCAGGTTTATAAACTAGACTTCCTCCTCCCACTGAGCCCAGGCTCTCACTCTTGCAGAGCACCTCTCTCATTTCTCAGAACCCTCCCGGGGCAGGTGTTCATCCATCAGGCTCCCATGCCACAGGTGTGCCTTGCCGCCCTCCACCTCCCTAGAACCCCAGGCATAGCAGTCCCATCTTTCACTATTAGTCACAGCTTGGCAGCATGGCAGAGACAGATGGGGCACGTGGGTGCTCAATTACCTTGGCTACCTGAACAAACAAATTTGCTTTACAGCGTCCCCACTCCCTCTCTGAAAAACAACACAAATGAAACACAAACAGCTCAAGAGGAATCAGACCCAGCCAACCCAATTGATGGGCACTCTCACCATCAAGGCCAGAATATCACCCAAACTCTGGTCTCACTGTGGAATTTTAGACACTTTTGAACCATTGAGGACATTTCTGTCCTGAAGATTTGGGTACAAAATATGAGGACACATGGCTTATGACCCTGTCATTCCCTGCTCCTTTCTGAGAAGACTATGAGAGGCCAGTAACCAGGCACCATTTTGGAGTAGTTTAACTTCTCAGCTAATGCAAGGACTTTGGATGCAAACAGGATGGGTCTGTGTTCCACCTCTACCCATTTACTTTCTTCCTAATCACGGAGAATTGTCCAATGTCCTTAAGTCTCTATCCTCATCTGCATGATGGGGATAATTCATCTCATGTAACAATTGGGAGAGAATTCATTAAATGCTGATTTTTTCTATTCTTCCTTGAATGCCAACATGTGCTCTGGGATACAGTGCCTATGGTAGACAGAAGTCAAAAATAACACCATCCCATACAGTCTTACGTTTGGTAAATCCCTGTCTTTAATTTATTATTTATAGGTCATTTACAACTAACGGTTATTTCCCTAACAATCCAAGCTTCTCATGAGAAGGTATTCTCGTCCTTGGAAAAGATCTCTATGGAATAGGGAGCATCAGAAAAAAATTCTTTGAAAATCACTTGTATCATATTATATCCGTATCCAAGAAACCCTAAAAAGTCTCCATTGCTCTAGGCTAGTATTTCCTAAAGAGTGTTCTATAGAACATTGTCCCTTGAGATAATCCCTGAAAACAGTTTTGTGTCTAACTATGATTTGGAAGCCCAGCAAAATGCATCCCCATCTTGGAGACCCAGAATGCAAGTCAACCTAAAGGCTCTGAGAAGCCCTGTCTTAAAAGAAGCTGTTTAACTTGGTTAACTCAGACGTGTCCAAATTCATTTGACCACCTGGATACCCTGTTAACAGAGGACACTTTTTTCCCAAAGTTCACATCAACCTTCAAAAAACTAAAAACTCAGTTGCCATTGAGTCAATTCCATTGTATCCGAGTAGAACTGTGCTTTATAGGGCTTTCAGTGTTTGATCACCAGACCTTTCTTTCGAGGCTTCATTGGGTAGACTTGAACTCCAAACTTTCACTATCAGCCAAGTGATATTATTAACCGTTTGCACCACTCATGGACTCCCCAGTCTTCCAAGACTTCCACAGTCTGGCCCCACCCTATTTCTAACTTTGCAGCCCACAATGCTCATATAGACTCACTCCCCACATAGATTAAACTTGCCTAGTTACTGTCCTCTGACCATGCCTTTTTGCTCGTAACAGATTTATTGACATGTAATTCACAGTTCATCCATTTAAAGTATATGATTCAAAGGTTTTTAGTACATTCACAGAGTTATGCAACCATCACCAAAAAAATTTTAGGACATTTTTATCACCCACTTCCCTCCCCCCCAAAAAAAAACCTCATTAAGCAATCAGTCCCCATTTCTGCTCAAACCCCCAGCCCTAGGCAACCACTAATCTACTCTCTCTGTCTCTATGGATTTACCTATTCTGGACATTTTGTTTAAAAAGAATTGTACCTTATGTGGTCTTTGTGTCTGCCTTCTTTCATTTAGTATGTTTTCAAGGTTCCTCCAAGTTGTAACATGTATCAGTACCTTATTTCTCTTTATAGCTGAGTAATATTCCATCGTAGGAATGTACTACATTTTGTTTATCCATTCATCACTTGATGGACATTTGGGTTGTTTCACCTTTTAGCTATTATGAATAATGTTGCCATGAAAATTTGTGAACAAGTTTTTGTGTGTGTGTGTGACTGTATATTTTCATTTATAACATATGTTTAACCTTTTGGGGAACTGCCAGACCATTTTCCAAGGCAGCTGCATCATTTTATATTCCCACCAGTGGAGTATGAGTATACTAGTTCTGTACCTCCTTGTCAACACTTGTTATTATCTTTTTTCTATTCTAGCTATCCTGGCCTCATTGTGGTTTTGTCACCATGTCATTGGATGCCCAATTTCTGGCATCCAGTGGTCACTCTATCACTCACCATGCCATCTTTTCTATGTAACTTACCTAATTCATCAATACCCAGCTATATACTCTACAGTCTTCTTGAATTATGTATTTGACATTCACATCTCTCCAAACTCACTTCAAATGACCCTGTGGCATGGTTTCTATTTATACTTTCTGCAGTTGTATGCTTTTTTCGCTTACTTATGTTCTCTCTCTCCAACCAGGAGCTCCTGAAGAAGTAAGGCTAGGTGTTACATCTGTTAGTGGCCATAAGAAGCCTGTCAAATAACTGATACTTCATAAATGTTTGCTGATAACGACTGTATGTAGGTGCTGAGGCTGGGTGTGGGAAACGTACGCATGAGGAAGAGGACATTTTGCATCTTGGACTACAAGGAGGAGCAGAAGTAAAGAACTAAGTAGTGGAGGATATACAAAACAAAATGTGTATCATTGACTGGAAAACTATTTTGTTCTCCCCTTTCTCCTAGGGAGCTGTAGGTTCTTACACAAAGGACAGAGTTCATAACTTCAATGTTTCATACTACTTTAACCTTTGTCTTTGCTATGAATCTCCTTTTACTCTCCAGTCTCAACATGGTAAATATGAGAGGGAGAGGCACAGGAACACTGAACCAATCCTCTTCTCTTACTGATGTCTCCTTCTCTTGGGCTCCAACACTAGCAACACTTGCTGGAATTCTCAGGGTGGGGTGCTTAGGCAGAGTCCCACCAACACTCAAGGTATCAAGAGCTAAAGAACCATGTCAGAAAAGGATATCAAGTTCCCAAGTGAATTAAAGGCAGAATCGCTGAGTCGACCCACAGTCAGTCTCCAAAGACTGCAAGTTAATTACTTCAGTTTCTTACATCATTTAGTCTGCCCAGATGTTAAGGAGGAACAGACTCAAAGTGCACTGGGCTAGGCCATGGCTACTCAAACTACGTAATTATTTAACAACTACTCATGAGTCAGGAAGGGCACAATACATGGTTGGCAAGCACTGTTGAATGAATATGTTCTAGCATTTGAAATGAACAGAAAATAACCATATTGGAAACACAGCAAAACCCTTCCCTGCATCTGACCAATGAATCTCCCTCCTTCCTGCTAACAGATTCTGCTGGGGCTTCTAGTGCACCTCTCAGATCGATAACAGAAACCTGAGCTGCTGACAACAGAACTAATTCAAAAATAGCTCTCTTCTGTGGTACATGTACCAGTCCTAGGACTCTAATGAATGCTCATGAGCAAAAACTGCAGAATTTCAGCCAAATTGTGTGGCTACACCTTGGAACGTAGTGGGTAAAATGAGTATAAACCTAAAATCTTAAAGGAGTCCACTTCTGATCCAACTTTAACATCCAAACCTCTAAATCATCAAATTCCTTACTCTAAGGAAGATAGTATGACCACCACGCCAGACTCCCAAGTCCCCTTCCCTCTGATAAGAGCACAAAGGCCCTAAAGCAAGTGAAATAACTCAAGTGTAGACTAGCAGTAGGCCCAGCTTCAGGTACAGAAGGAAAGAACGGAAGCATCCAGCAGGGAGACTATGGCGAGGATGCAGCTGGAGGTTAAAAGATTCTCCAATCTACAGTGAGGCCGCGAGAAGCATCTGATAAGGAACAGCAACTTCTGATACATCCAGGTCTGACCGACTAAATAAGGGAGGAGAAGAGAATGAAATATTAAATACTGAGAGGCCCAAAAACAAAGTCCAATGGGCAGGAAGGGGCAGGAAAGAAGGATGAATGGAAACAGGGAACCCAGGGAGGAAGTGGGAAGAGTGTTGTTACACTGAGGGGATTGCAACCAATGTCACAAAACAAAATGTGTAGCACTGAATGGAAAACTATTTTGTTCTGTAAGCTTTCATTCAAACCACAGTATTATATTATGTATACACATACATATGATATGTGTGTGTGTGTGTGTGTGTGTGTGTGTTGTTGTGTAGTTATGTGCCGTCGAGTTGGCTCTGACTCATAGTGACCCCTCCTTGGGTTTCCAAGGGGGTATCACTACGGAAGTAGATTGCCCAACCTTCCTTCTGAGGAGTGGCTGGTGGGTAG
>NW_006921700.1:2447721-2448837 GCF_000298275.1 Orycteropus afer afer | reverse complement strand
AATGACATGAGACAAAGTATATGTGAACTGCTGTATGAAAAGTGAATTTACTCTGTAAATCTTCACCCAAATCCTAATTAAAAAAAAAAAAAATTACGAAGTCATTGCTCCCTACACACTGGCCTCCCCAGGGATTCTGTTCATTCATTGTATTCAACTACAGCTAATGAGAGCCATCTGTGAGCTTTAATATCCACACCCTAAGAGTTTTCAAAGGTTGTTCATGGCTTCTTCTCGAATCTAGGTGCCTCTCTAAAGTAGGAGCAATGTTTTCCTTGAAGGGTGAAGACACCGAGACACACATAGGAAAGAAGTTTTGCCCACAAACACATAGTAGGTTGGGGAGAGGCAGGAATACCAAGGGTAGAACCCTAGATACGTTGGTACATCAAATAACTTATAAAAAAACAAGATCCAGCTCTGCTGTCACCAGTATCATGATGTTTTCTCACTGAAACACGAGGCCCAATCTGAAATCACATTCTATCTCCAATCTCCAACCCATACAACAACTCAGAAATAACCACCACCTTAGGTCAGAAATTAAGGAAGATGTCATTCTTAACTAGAATCACTTGACCTCAAGGTGAAGTGTTGGATTCTGGTCACCTATACCTAAATGTTAGAAGATTCTTTCCCCAAATATCCAAGTTCCACAGAGTTCTAGTCAAGAACGGAACTGAAAAAGTCCTGAGTCCATTCTCATGCATTCCAGTATATGCTACCCTACTAACTTGGGAGATAAAGTGATCCATTCTTTTTAAAACCACCTCCAAAGATGGAGAATGCATCCTTTCTGTAACACATGTCCACAATCAGAAATTTCTCTCATTGCCTCAATTGGAACCAATGTGTTCATTCTGGGTTGTCACTGGCAACAGAGGACAGCTTCAGTTCCATCATACCATCAGCCATTAAACTCGTCCCCTTTTGCCAATGTGGAATACTTTTGTTGTTGTTGTTAAGTGCCGTCGAGTCATTTCCGACTCATAGCGACCCCATGCACAGCAGAACGAAACACTGCCCGATCCCACGCCAGCCCCACAATCCCCGCTATACTTGAACCCATCATCGCAGCCACCGTGTCAATCCATCTCGTTGAAGGCCTCCCCCTCT
>NW_006921700.1:2424596-2439421 GCF_000298275.1 Orycteropus afer afer | reverse complement strand
TTCCTTCTGAGGAGTGGCTGGTGGGTAGCAGTCAAGTGCCTTACGCACTATGCCACCAGAGCTCCATATATATATGTATTATATATGTATTATTTATTTACATAGATATATAGGGAGCTCTGGTGGCATAGTGCCTAAGGCACTTGACTGCTACCCACCAGCCACTCCTCAGAAGGAAGGTTGGGCAATCTATTTCCATAGTGATACCGCCTCGGAAACCCAAGGTCACTATGAGTCAAACTTACCAACGGCAGTGAATTTGGTTATTTGGTATATATACGTACATACATAGATATAGATATACACACACACGTTAATTAATGGCACTTATGAAAGGACAAGTGTTGAGGAGCTGTTAGAACTCTGAGCATGGTAGAAAGTAATCAGAGTCAAATCACTGTCATCCCCAACACCACCACCACCACCACCACCACAGGCTTTCTGTTTTAGAACCATAAAGAAACTATTCTGTACAGGAAGAAGGAAAGTCACTGTCTTCAAAGGAGACAAATTAGACTCAGCTTAATGTTATCTACCCAAGGTACAGAAGCCTGTCCGGACTCCACGCCTCCCCTACTGTGCCATGCACATGGCCCACACTCATTCTCCACTTGACCTTGGAACAGGAATACACAAGTACAACTAGGTGCTGTATACTAGACCTAAAGCGAATACTACTTTCAAGCTCAAAACTAAAACCACTATATATGACTTGCCATTTAAAATTTCTATTTCTGCCCCAAATGCTTGGGATCTCAGAGTTGTCAAGGAATCCTGGTTACTTCAAAAGACAGCCTTCAGTGAAACTGCCTATAGCTGAGCCTGGGAGAAACAAAGAGATGCTATAAAGCAGGTTCCATGACACCAGGAAGGGAGGGAAGAGAGCCACAGGAAGTCAAGGAGGCTGAGATGCAAGACATTTCTCCCACTGCTCAGCAACAGAAGTCTAAGGAGCTGCTCCTCTTCAGGCCTAGTTTTGGGTTCCCCAAAATAAGAAAAAGACATGAGGAAATATGGTAAGAAACAGAACTAGGGTTGGTTAAGTTTCCAAAGTTTCTTCAATCCCAGTCTCACTGCTCTACCAGTAAGCATCACCAGCAAAGGAAGCAAAACCCCCCCTTCTACCCTTACTCATCAGGAGAGCTTCTGGGCTGAGATCATCCATACCTGGCCATCTGCTTGTAGGCTTCTTCTGCCACAGCAAAGATGTGGGGGTCCATGTCGCCCATGTTTTGGCCACTGTAAGCATAGATGACATCTTGTCCATAGATTGGCAACTGTTCATATGGATTAATGGCAACAAGCACAATACCTGCAAACACAGAAGGCAGTCAGATTCTGGCAGTCCAATGGCCAGCTCCCATCAGTGTTCAACACCCTCATTCACACCCATTAGAACTAAAGAATTAGAGGGGAACAGAGTGATTCTTAACCAACCACTCACCTAAATCAAGAAGTATCTGTGTGCTCACCAGACACTGTGATGGGCCCTAGTGAAGAATGGGTAAGACACAGGCTGGACCATCTAACACCCTATAGTCTGCAATAAGAATGTGCACACACACACACACACACACAAAATGCTCAACAAAATGAGTCCATTATATATTTTAAAAAAAAAAAAAAAAAACCTCACCGCCATCAAGTCAATTCCAACTCTTGGTGACCTGCTTTGGTTTTCTGAGGCAGTAAATCTTTACAGAGTCTTTACAGTCTTCCTTCCATGGAGTGGCTGGTGGGTTTGAACCACCAACCTTCTAGTTAGCAGTCAAATGCCTTAGGCACTACGCCACCAGAGCTCCTTGGTCCATTATATAGATATGCATAAAGTATTGCAGGCACACACAAAAAAGGCCAATTGCCGTTAAAGAAACTTAACTTCTATCAGAATTACGACCTGACAAGAGGAATATTAATGTTGTCATTTGTGTCTGGGTGATTTTTAACTGAAATACAAACAACTTGTGGGTAGGGAATACAGAGTCCATAGTCTAAGGTCAAATCTTGGTTCAAACAACTACTAACTGTGTGACTTTGACAGATTACTTAATCTCTTAGTGCCTCAGTTGCCTCAACTTGAAAATGGGGATAATAATTGCATTTTTCTGCATTGTTCTGAGGATAAAATGATCCGTGCAAGAGAGGGCACTCAGATTAGTGCCTTACACAATAAGCACTGTGTGTCTGCTTTTTAAAATACATTATATTATACAATATCATACCACATTATATATTACTATTATTTGTTTTTCTATATCTTGTGTCCTCAAGAGGATACCATGCAATGATGGGCTCAATAAATATGTTGATTGAGGAATCCAAAATTCTCAAAGGGTTTCAGGCTGTGTGTGCGCGCATGCTCATATTTAAGAATATAAAAAGGAAAAAAAAAATACAAATTAAATCTTCAAGACAAGATAGAATTCATGTCTTTTCTCACATAGGGCTGTATTCTGAATCTCAATGGGTCAGGAAGACCCACTGGCTGAGGTACCCACTTCTAGACATTTGGGGAAAGAGAAAGTAAAACGAAAACGCTCATTGTAAAGACGGGGAATCTCCCACACTGTGTCTCCTTCTGGTGTATTAAAAAAGGAAACTTGAAGAGTAATAAACCAGTCTATTCTAAGTAGAGGGGGAAAGGCAAGGGGAGGGAAAAGACACATCCAAGACCACTCGTAGTGGAAGTTTGCCTGAAAAGACAACCTGGGCGAGAAGTAAGGCCTCAAACCCTGACAAGGGCCACAAATAAGGCTCACAGCCTGGAGAATCCCATGGAACACAGTTCTGCTCTGACACACGTGGGCCATCATGAAATCCTAATTGACTCAATGGCAACTAACAACAAAAAGTAAGGCTCCTCACTTGGAGAATCACCATGACAACACAGCCTTACATTCTACTGGTTATGAGTGAGGCCAACAAGACCCTACACCTTCCTGCAGTGTATCAACATTTGAGTTGTGATATACCCTGAGCTCACACATTTTCCTACAATGTCCTGCCCCCTTTAGAGCTGAAAGGAGTGTTTCCTTGATGATGTAAAATTTGGTGTCACTCACCATCTGTCTGTCTGTCTGTACAGTTGTGGGTAGGGGGGTTACAGTGCATTTGGATAAATACATACAGATTACCAGAGCCTCTTTGAGAGGGGATTTCTTTAAAAAATGAAGTTGATGGTCATGTAACCCTTTCTCCTAAAATGGTAGTAGTAGTAGTTGTTGTTGTGTGTGTGTGTGTATTTTCTTACTGAAGGCTCTAATAACTGAAGGCTTCTTTCAAATAAAATTCCCAACAAATGGAGTACTTTGGGAAACTCCTTCTCAAGCACTGAAATCAACACGCTGTCACAACTCCTAGAATTTGGCAGAAAGGTACATCCTAACTTAATAGCTAACCTACCAATTCCAAAAGAAAGTAGAATACAGAAGTAAAAAAAAAAAAAAAAAAACACCTAGGAACCTGAGGCATAACTTTTGATTATGAATGAGACCAGGACTCTGGTACATGACCAGGACAATGACCACAAAGAAGGTCTCTGGCCTGACCCCTAAACCAAAGCCTAAGCAGGTGTGCTCTTGAAGGAACTGTTGAAGGGTTTTTGTTTCCATCACTTGGGATGCTAATGAAGAGAAAAGAATATTTGGAATTCAAGAAATTGAGAAATTTCAAGATAAACAAGTAGGCTAGAGCATTTCAGTATTTTTCGTTTTGAGCATCTACAGTGGCTTTTGTTCATTAATTCAGCCCATATTCATTTTGCACCATGTTTGCACACAGGCAAGTGAGAGGCTCAACAAGAAAGGAAGCCTCCTGATACAGAGACACAAACAAGGAAGGTGGGGATAAAGTGGCAGCAATATGGTAGTGGTGAGAACAAGTGATGTGCTAGGACATCTTGATGCGTTTGCTACTCTCCTACCAACTGTGAGGACCAAGCCCTAAAGCATCGCTACCTGATGTGGCTCATTTCCTCCCTGGTTGAGTTGTGATTAACACCAACCATCCCACAGAGATGGGTGGCAGCCCAATTAAGAAATATTCACCAACTGCAAATCTTTCAAGGGGCTCAGCAGAGGTATTCCTAAATGAGAGTGAAATTAGGACTCTTAGCCATTGCATTTAATACGCAGATGTCTAATGATCTGTAAGCACCTTCAAACACACGCAGCCTACAGACACCCCCCACTTACCACAGTAAGTATAGATGTGATTCGACTCCAGGAAACGGACCTTTAGATTATGCAAAACTGCAGGCTCATGCAGATAGCTAAGGGCAGTCAGGTCGTTTTCTCCCACCAGAATATCTGGATTCCGCAAGAAAGGCAACTGATTGTTTTGGACATCAATTGGGTATTCCTGGATCTAAAGGAATGCAAATAACAGACACAAAAAGACACAGTTACAAACCATTTAGCCTGTCTTCAATGCCCTGTCTTGTTGGCTACATTGCTATCTTAACATGATCAGAAGTGATGAAGATAAAGAATACATTTTAAAGAAAGACAAACCAAGCCAAATACCTGTGTGTTGCTACAGGAGACTAGCCCAGGTGGGAAATGTGCTGATAACATAATCCAGTTTATCAAGGCAAAAGACCAAGCAACAGGAGAAATTCAAAAAGCACACCAAGACTTAAGCAAGTGCTCTGTTCCTTGTTGACTGGAAAAATACTTTAACTCCTTTTGCAACAGGAGCACTGTTTCCTCTCTCACCTGCCCCACTTGATGTTTCTGCCTTCCTTCACTCTATCAGCCAACACACCTACTTTTTAATTTGATTGTTTTATAAGTGATGAACTGCCCTCGAGCTGTATCACTGGTACGTACATTTCTCCACAACCCAAATGCACATATTTCCAGGCCAATACTTTTGCTTTGACTTGACATATAACAGAAGACCTATATGTGCAATCAGGGAGTATGTTGTTGTTATGTGCTGATGAGTCAGACCCCTCCTTGGGTTGCCAAGGCAGTATCACTACGGAAGTAGATTCCCCAACCTTCCTTCCAAGGAGTGGCTGGTAGGTTTGAACCGCCAGCCTTCTGGTTAGCAGTCAAGTGCCTTAGGCACTATGCTACCAGACTCAATCAGGGAGTATAACTACACAATTTCAAGTCAAATCTCAGATGCAAGGTTTTATCCTTGCACCCTTAGCACAGAACTTGGCCTAGAGAAGTGCTAAAAAATTGTTTATTGACAGGATAAATTTACAACTCTGGTTATATACATAGAAAGAAACCAAACTGAATGTCACTGAGTCAATTCTGCCCCATTCAAAACTGCCCCATAGGGTTTCCAAGACTGTAATCTTTATTGAAGTAGACTGCCACACAACTTTCTCCCACAGAGTGGTTGGTGGGTTCAAACACCAACCTTTCAGTTAATAGACAAGTACTTCACCACCAGGGCTCCACACACACACACACAAGCAATTTACAAAAAGGTAGTGGTGGTTTTTAACATTTAAGCAGGGTGCAGTTTGGCTATTGCTCACCATGTTTTTCTTAATCCAAGTGTTGTTTCTTATGATCATCACAAGAATTATCTAGGAAGCATGTAAAAAAGCAGAGTTTCCTATACCCAACTTTTAGAGATTATGTTTCAGGAACTCTGGGGTAGGCCAGGAATCCGACTTTTTTCAGTCAACTCCCCCAAGTAATTATAAGTAGCCTGTGAACCGTATTTTAAGAATCACCGTTCCATATAAACCTTCATGAAATTCTGTGAATATAGCCTCAATTTACTGGAATAGTAGTCTAATTTTTAAGAGAATATAAATATCAATGTGTTGTTTTCCCCTCACCCCCACTTCTGGAGGGACTTGCACCTGCCAGATCACAAGGTTGATCATAAAGCCAGTGACTGAAGCACTGTGGTAATGGTGCTGAAATAAGCACACAAATGAAAAATAATAGAACTGGAAACACACATACAAGGAAATTGTACATGATACATGGAAAATTGCACATAAATGGTATAAAGGAATTTTTCAATAAATACTGACAGGAAAACTAGTTAGCCATTGGGGGGGAAATATATATCTATTAAGATAGAGTCTTCTTTTTTTTCCTATCATATCAAAATAAATTTTAGATGGGAAATGTAAAAACAAAAAAGAAAAAACATGGATGAATATTTTTTTATAAGTTTTAGAAGGAAGAACTTTTAAAGGATGGTGCAAAAGTCAGAATCACTAAGAAAAATGTTCATATATCTAGCTTTAATATACCCCTAAATCCTTTACCATTGAGTTGATTCTGACTCGTAGGAATCCTACAGGACAGAGTTGAACTACCCCATAGGGTTTCCAAGGCTGTAATCGTTACAGAAGCAGATTGCTCCATTTGTCTCCTATGGCGGCTAGTGCATTTGAACCACCAACCTTTTGGTTAGCAGTCAAGTGTTTAACCACTGCGCCACGACAGCCACTTAACTATAATACAGAAACCTTAAAACTACCATAAAACACATGAAACACAAAGTCAAATATGAGGAAGGGGCAAGGATTGCATTACATGATAGAAAAATCTTAATATCCAAAGAAATGTAAGAAATCAAAAAGACTGACACCCCGACAGAAAATTATGCACAGAACACAAATCACAGAATAAGAACTACAAATAGATAACCTATGAACAGCTCTTCAACTTCAACAGTAACCAAAGAGGTGCAAATAAAAGATTATCAGCCCTAGCATTATTACCCACCAGCTAAGCACAGACTAGGAGCTATGGCAGCGTAGTGCATAAGGCAGTTGACTGCTAACCAGAAGGCTGGGGGTTCAAACCCACCAGCCACTCCTTGGAAGGAAGGTTGGGCAATCTACTTCTGTAGTGATAACTGCCTCGGAAGCACAAGGAGGGGTCGCTATGAGTCAGGTCCGATTCCATGGCACACACTAACAAGAAGCACAGATTAGGCCATCTGGGTGGCAGAAACAGTTAAGCGACTTGGCTACTAATGGAAAGGCTGGAGGTTGGAGTCTACGCAGAGGCACCTGAGAAGAAAGGTCTGCCTGGCAGTCTACTTCCGGAAGGTCACAGACATTCAAAAGCCTACACTTCTACTCTAGCACACTTGGGGTCACCATGGGTCAGAATCAACTGGAAGGTATTTATTTATTTTTTAAAGCTAAGATTTAAAGACTGACAAGATCAGAAGCAGGAAGTGTGTGGGCAGCCCGGAATGCTGCTTGTAGGTTCAGATTTGTTTAACCTGTCTGGAGGGCAGCTGACAACACATATTTAGAATTTTTCATGAATATTCTTTCTTGTCCTCAAAAGACGATCTTACAAGTGAGCACAGGTATGGAGTCACTGAAGCTATACAGAGTAAAATATAATATAGCCCTGCATGTACCGTCAAGGAGCCCTGGTGGCGTAGTGGATAAGGCACTTGGACTGCAAACCAAACCCACCAGCTGCCCCATTGAAGGAGGATGGGGCGATCTGCTCCTGTAAAGATTTACAGCCTCAGAAACTTGACGGGGGTTGCTATGAGCCAGAAACAACTCAATGGCAGTGAGTTTGGTTTTTGGTTTTGGCTATATTTAATGTCAGGCATGTCACCAAACGCGATCTATAATATGATTCCATTTACTTAAAATTGTGCATTAAAATGTCTGGAATGATGTTCCCACAAATATCTATGTTAGTGGGGTTTTCTTCTTCCACATTTTCTCATTGGCTGTTTTATATATAATGCAGGCTTTTTTCTTTCTGTGAAAAGCTCCATTCATTATAACCTATGAAAGCTGAAACCTGTGTAAGGTGGAAATCTGTCAGAGAAGGAAAACTAATGTTTTCCACTAAAATGAGTGATATAAACGTGGTAAGACTGCACCCCATCTGAGGTGGAAAACTTGAAAGACTTCGAAGAACAAGGCAACACCTTGTCCTGCTCGTTCCAACTCTCAGGAGTTTCACTGTTCTAAACCTTCCCCATACAGGAGACCAGTAAACAATTGACCACCCTGAAGAAGATGCAGGCAACAATTCCAAAGGGTGGGGAACAAGAAGAAATGGAGAGCACTGACAGATGGCTTTATTTCATTCAATTCTAGAGCTGGTAACCTCCTTTATTTGCTGCCTTGGTGGTATCACTAAACTTCACTCAGTCCTCCGTCTGGAAGTCCCCTCCAAAGGCTCCCAGGGAGTGGCCCCCTGCCTGCCTCTACACCCCATCTCCTCAGCAGCACAGGGAGCAGCCAACTGTAGCCCCACCCCACCCCCAGCTCACCTGGCTCAACCTCTCATTTCCCAGATCAGAAAGCCGGGACCTGAGCCCAGCATCTTTAAACCCTGAGGCAAAAACTCTAGCATTCCATCTTTTCTCGGACAATTTCCCCTCGCTTCTCCCCAAGCATGTGGAAGAAAACGCATATTCAATTTTGTGAAAACACAGTCCTCACATAAGCGAGTGGTATTGGTTACAATAAAATTGATAAGGACTGAAAGCGCCCAGGGCAGCAGAAACGGGGTAGGAACTGCAAGCTCAGCGTGCCTCCGATTCTTGGCATGTGTACACCCAGAGGGAAGGAGGGAGGCGGAGACTGAGGAACTCAGATCTTTTTTTTCCTCAACAGAAATGTGATTCTAACACTACTGCCAGCATTGAGCATCTACAGCTAACACGGTTTTATGTGAAATCTAAGAGTTTATGACAGTAGTCAGGAGCTGTGAACACACGGCCCGTGGAGGTAAAGAGGGGGAAATAGTGACACCCAGCACACCACATTAATGCCCAGTCACTCCTGGAGGACACCTCAGCCTCCTCCCTGAGACCAGGGTCTGGGAGCAAGGACAGATGGGGTCTCCATTGGCCCCACATAGAATATGTAACTGAAAACTCCACTGCCATCCAGTCAATTCCAACTCATAGTGACCCCACTGGGTTTCCAAGGCTGTAAATCTTTATGGAAGGAGACGGCCTCATCTTCCCCCCAGAGAGCAGCTGGTGTGTTTGAACGCTGAGCTTCTGGTTCCAGCCAAATGTCCTACCCACTACACTACCAGAGCTCCTTAGGACATGTAACTAGACAACAACTAAGACGGGAGAGGGAGGCATAGGGGAGAGGATTGGTCCATACCTGCATCCTCCAACAGGGTAGCCACTAGCCACGTGTGGCTATTTAAATTGATTAAAATGAAATACAATTAAAACCTCAGTACCTTAGTCACACTAGCTGTGCTTCAAGTGCCTGATAGCCACATGTGGCTAGTGACTACTGTATCAGACAACACAGATATAGGACATTTTAGCAGAATGTTCTGATGATAATACTGGTCTAGATAGCTCAACGCTGTGCGTCTTTGAGTCTATAATACTTAGTATGTGTTCAAAAATGTAATAGTTTAAATAAATATCTGATTTATTCATGGCCTCTCTCACATCTCAATGTGTCCACATTACATGGGAATGGAGCAAGAGACCATAATTATAAAAATATCTATGAATGACAACTCCCAAGGTACAGATTTGGAGCTAGTAATAATCATACATGGCAGAAAGAGCAGGGGAAAGAAAGTGTTTTTCTGTGTCTACCCATAGATTTAAAAAACAAGGTGGGGGAGACCCTCCATGAAATGGGACTGACACAGAGGCTGCGACAATGGGCTCAAGTATAGCAAGGACTGTGAGGATGGTGCCGGACAGGTAGTGTTTCACTGTACACAGGGTCGCTATGAGTCGAAGCTGACTAACATCATCATCTACCCGTACAAGCAGAATACCCAGAGAAAGCCATGCCAAAAACCCAAACCTGTTCCCCTCTAGTTAATCCTGACTCATAGTGACCCTACAGAACAGAGCAGAACTGCCCCATAGGGTTTTTCTAAGGTTAAAATCATTATGGAAACATATTGCCACATCTTTCTTCTACAGAGTGGCTGGCGGATTTTAACCATCAACCTTTTGGTTAGCAGCTGAGCTCTTAACCACTGAGCCACCAGGGCTCCTTAGAGAGAGAAGCAGCTAGTAAAACCAGGGTTTATCAGCTAACCAGAGGTTGGTGTTGACTCACAGGAGCTATATAGGTCATAAACCAATGCAAATGGCACAGAACGATGAGTTCAAGTCCTGGTAGAGGCTCTCAACCCCTCCTACGCATCAGAATCTCTGGGGAGCTTTAAAACAAGATACTGGTGCCTGGATCCCATTCCTAGATTCTGATTTAATTATTCTGGGCTGATATCTTGGCTTTGTGATTTTTTTTTTAAGGCAATATTAATCTGCAAAAGGTTTTCAGTGGCCAATTTTTTCACAAGTGGATGGCCCCATCCTTCTTCCCCACCTGTCTCAATCTGGGAGCTCTGCTAAAACCAGTCCACCATGGGTGACCTTGCTAGTATTTGAAATACTGGGGACATAGCGACCAGACTCACAGCAACACGCAAGCCACCACAGTACGACAAACTGACAGACAAGTGGTGGTAAAGCAGGGTCAGCAAAAGAGGAGAAGACCCTCAATGAGATGGATTGACACAGTGGGTGCAATGATGGGCTCAAGCATAGCAAGGATTGCTGGCGCAGGACAGGGCAGTATTTCGTTCTGTGGTACATAGGGTCGCTATGTGTAGAAGCCAACTCGACGGCACGTGGCGACAACAACGTGCAACAAAGTTGTGGACCAGTGACCTTGAGTGCTATGAGATCTTGAGCCCATCTCTTGACTTCCATGAACCTCAGTTTCACTAATGGTAACATGGGAGGATTTTTAAAACTGGAATCATACCACTGGCCAACTTACATTTGATGCTCTTGTCTTTGCACTTGTGGAAGTGTTAGGTGGCCTTGGAGACGTGGAGACACTGATGGAACACGTCACTCTTGTTAAAGCAAACGTGTCTCCTATCCTCTTCCCACTCAGCAACATCAAGCCAGGGCCTTGCACGCAGAGAAGGCTTGCCTACAATGTGGCTGCTCTTCACTGGTTACCAACAGATCGGGGAAACAATTAACATGCACATCAGTGGAGACAGGGGCTGCTTTCCCTGCCACTAGAGGGCAGAAGCTGAGCAGTTTGTAAGAAGGAAGTAAGGAGAAAAAAGTCTGACATCCACAGAACTCAACTCAAAGGCCACGTTTATTACCTAGGTAAGAATACATAGAAATGCTTGATCCAATCCAAAAATAGCACTGTGCTAAGGGCTGGCACACCTCAATACCTTATATCCAGAGAAAGAAAAGGAAAAAGACACTATCCTTTTCCCAAGAAGTAAACAAACTTCTCATTGGCTTAAATAGAAAAAACTTGAAAGGAACAGTAAGAAGCTTGACCACTTTGAACAGAGCGGACGGGTTATGAGTAAGGTGGAGGTCCTGTAAAAAGCCAAGGGTTAGGAAACATCCTTGCTGTTCCATGTTGTTGTTGTTGTTAGATGACATCGAATCATCTCTGACTCAGTGGTCCTATGCACAGCAGAACAAAACACTGCCTGGCCCTGTGCCAGCCTCACAGTCCCTAATATACCTGCGCCCACTGCCTCAGCCACTGTGTCAATTCACCTCGTTGAGGGCCTCCCCCTTCTCCATTGACCCTCCACTTTACCAAGCATGATACCCTTTCAGCAAGGAATGGTCTCTTCTGACAACATGACCAAAGTAGGTAAGACGAAGTCCGGCCATGTCACAGGGAACATTCCAGCTGCACTTCTTCCAGGACAGATTTGTTAGTCCTTTTAGCAGTCCATGGTACTCTTAGCACTCTTCTCCAACACCACAACTCTTCTTTGGTCTTCCTTATTCATTGTCCAGCTCTCACATGCATAAGAGACAACTGAAAATAAGAGGATCTTATTTATTTTAATCTTTTGCTTTCAGGAAAGGAAGTATGGGACTGGGGAATGGGACTGCTGGGGTAGATCTTCTGGCCAGCCTGGTATATCAAGTCTGGGTTCAGGATCCAAAGACTCTCTCTTTTCAAGGAGCCAGAGTCTCCTCAGAGTCTAGCCTTCTAACTTCTGTGCTCCAGTCTCTGGTCCATAGCTCCACCAAGCCACTGATGACAACTCAGAGCTGGTTGTGGACACAGCTTAGCCCATGAGTGAACTGGACAGACTCAGATGTTCACGGCTCACTGTTTCTCGAAAGCTTCTAATCTCCAGTTCCAGGCTTCCCCTCCAATTACACGGTGACTGGCCATGTAGCAGGGAGAAAGGAGACAGGCCCTGGGCAGCTGCCAGCATTAGTCACGCAGGGCCGAGTTCGTTTTCAGCCAGGGAGGCAAGCATCTGCTCTGTTTTAGCAACATGGCAAATCATTGCTCACTACCTCCATACAACTTGTCAAAAACACTCACCCACTCTAAAGAGGCACTGAAATGAAATCTGTGGGAATAGAAGATGCACCATGCAAGTGGGTGAACTCATCTCATTTTGTTTCAGGCATGGGGTGGGAAGTTATTCAACATGGCAAACATGATTCCATCTGTTGAGAATGTTGGTTCTCATTTCAAAACCAAGAGGAGGCTCACAAAGTCTTCCTGCCAGGAAGAGGAAGGTGAGTATATACCATGGTACCAACATTTTCTAACAAACTCACTGTCCCAGTTTTACCAAGTGATAAGCTCACATGGACACAAAAAAGAAGTCCACAGTGGGGGAATGTTCAGTCTTCCTACTAGTCAACAAGCTGGTCACCAACATACGTATTACACAAGCAAACACATCAGACAGGGCCCATTACTCAAGCACATCCTTACCATCTAGAAAGGGAGACAAGACCAGAATGCTTGAGTGAATTTAAACCAATCAGACAGCAAATGATCAAAGGCTAAGTTACATGGTTCAAACTTTTAGTGCTACTGAAGTTCAGAGGGAGCCCATCAATCTCTCCAGCCCTAGCCTTCCCCAAGCACTGCCTACTCTCCAGCTCCTTAAAGTCAACCCACTCCAAAGCAGATTCTTAATTTCTTCCTGTCACTTCCTTGAAAACCACCTTTTGTGATGATAATTATTTCCTAAGGTCAAAATCCTAATTATCTGCTTGGAAAAATAGTAGCACACAATGGTGTCCAGATGCATACTACTAACAAACAGATGGTTTTTCCATAAGAAGAATTTTATCTTTAATATTATTTTGCTCAGCTCCTACCTTTTTCTATGTATTTTGATGGTATATAAAAATTCCAAGACTACTACAGCTTCTTAAAGTCTTCAAGCATTGGACAGTGAATTACAAGTCCCTGTTTTTTAACCTTTGTTTTTTATTCTGTAATTACCTGTGGTCTGATCATTATTTTTCTTGCAGAGAAAATTGGAAGATGGTTTTACCTTTCTACCTCAAAAAAACTGCATTTCCATGAATAAAGTCCCTATATAAAATAATAATAATAGACACAAATCTCTCTCTCTCCCAATCTCCTCTGTTGCAAACCTCACATGAAATATCTGTGCCTATATCCTCAGCTTTACAATATGCTACGCACTCTCTTTCTTTCTTCCCCAGTGGCTCATGGAACACACTGGCCTCTTTTCCATTCCTTGAACACTCAAAGGGGGCATACCAAGGTCTTAGGGCTTTGGCATGACCAGCTCCTGCCAAGGGCATCCTCCGCCCTTGGCACCCTGCATCCTGACTCCTTGATGGCTGGCTCCTTTTCTCAGCCCCTCCTCAAGAGGGCTGGCCTCATTGAACACACTCACCTTACAGATTCCTTCATGTTCCCTCCCTGTACCTCACCCACTGACTCCCACACCTATTGCAATTTGTCATAACAGTCTCATTCTGTGTTCACGTTCACTCTCTGCTCCCTCCAATGGTAAGTTCCTGCCAAACAGGAGGGCTGTGACTGCTCACTGATATTCACTGCTTCACCTGGCACAGTGCACATACCAAGCACTCAAATACTTGTGAAATGCTACACAAATCACAAGAAGGGGGGTCGCAAAAGGCTCAGGCAAGGGAGGCTGAATCTGACCTATCAGGAAGGGCAGAATTTCATAGTTACTACTTCATCTTCCTTTTGAGCAAAACAAAGTCAACTAATTAAAAAAATAAATAAATAAATAACCTTACTAGAGCAGTTAACACATATTGAGAGAACCTATGTATCCAGCATTATTCTAAGTACTTTTCACACATTAACTTGCATAATTCTCAAAATAGCCTTAGACAGACGATCATGCCCATTTTACAGATGAAGTAACAGGTCCAGAAAAATTGCTACCTTGCCCCAGGTCACAAAGATAGTAAAGGCCAAGCCAGGATCCCAGCCCACGCAGGCTGGCTCCAGAGCCCAGCTCCACTGCCTGTCTCTTTAAATAGCTCCCCACCTTATCTCCCACCTGTGCCGCAACACCATGGGACGAACCTTCCTTATCCCTCCACTCCCCTGAAAGATTCTTGTTTCAACCACCAACATCTCCCAGCTGCTAACAAGTGGACACTTATTCTTTTATGTTACGTCTGCATAGCAGCATTATGGTTTAGCACTCTCACATACCGTATCACTTAGCAACAACAAAAAAGATTCCAGGAGCTTAGATACACTAATCTCCAGGAAACACAAAAGCCCACAATGTACCATCTAGTGTGTTCAGCAGACACTGGACCACTCCCTTCCCCCCTGTGACCAGCACTTACAGTCTCATCTTCAAATCTGAGCTGGAGGTTCTTCTCTCCCTCTTTGTAGTCCTTGGTTAATTCAGCTGAGCGCCACACCTCTTCTGGGTCAGGGATCCAGACCCTTGTATACTGAAAGATTAAAACATAAGAAACTTAGATCCAAGGTACCACATTCTTCTTGTTACGACACCCTATACCTGTTGGTGAATGGAGGTGTGGCCATCCCCACTCCCAACTACCTTCTGGGCCCACAGGAA
>NW_006921700.1:2412556-2418042 GCF_000298275.1 Orycteropus afer afer | reverse complement strand
AATTTACTCTGTAAATCTTCACCCAAATCCTAATTAAAAAAAAAAAAAGAAACTTAGATCCAGAGTGAAGCATTCACGCTTCTCAGTGTGTGTTGCTAGCTAGGAGGTGGCCCTACAGGAGAACTTTGCAAGTGGCCTGGACACAGCTTCCCCCCTTCTCATTTCAAGCCACAAGTGATGCAACACCCAAACAGATAGGTAACTCATGGATTGGTAACACAGGTCATCCTCTCAATTCTAAGAAAGTATCACAGTCAATGAAATTAAGCA
This sequence comes from Orycteropus afer afer, assembly GCF_000298275.1. NCBI lineage: Eukaryota > Metazoa > Chordata > Mammalia > Tubulidentata > Orycteropodidae > Orycteropus > Orycteropus afer. The sequence goes on along the minus strand of NW_006921700.1, from coordinate 2,417,772 downwards.
TTCTTCCAGAGAGTGTGCCAAGTTTGCCTTTGGATACACTCACCAAAGTTGGCACCGTCATCTCAAAACCTGGTACAAAACATCAAGATCTGAGATGGTATCTATTGTGCTACAAACCAACAAGAACAGAGAACACACCAAAATCAACAAGGGAGCAGAGCAAAGCTTCTAAGCTTGGGAATCTCTGCTCATACTCTGTATTCAGGGACAAACTCCTAATTCCTGCAGAAGTTAAAGAAAGTGGTTGACAAACAGAAAGCATATGCAAGTATCCCTACGTTGTCTGCCATCTCCTTCATTTATCTGTTCATTCTTCAAGCCACAAACACGACCCCCAGAAACCTCACTCAACCTCGCCCAGCAGCCATCATGATTTCAGACAGACAATGAATTTGCTAACTCATGCCAGGGAAGCACACAGGTAAGTGGTGAAGCAGGAGCTCCCTGAATGGTCTTGCCAGTACATTCTCAGTGCATCTCAGGGATTCTCAGCCTGACTGCACATTAGAGTCATCTGGGGAGACTTTAAATACACCTATCCTGGGTCCTATCTCAGATCAGATGAATCAGAATTGCAAAGAATGTAAAAGCTTGTGAAGCAAGTCTAATATGCAGCCAGGTAGACCCACAGGTGTGATACACTAAATGGCAGCATCTGGATCTACTAGCTGTCCCTCCTGGCAACATCCTCCTTATGGTGGCTGGACCAATTTCTGAGTTTTCATTTCATAGGTATGTTATTTCCACAGGCCCATGTGCTTAAGAAGCCATCTGTGTGCATGTATACATACAGTTTCGTGGCTGCAGAATATTCTTAGCAAGCCTGAAACAAATGGCTCTTTTGACCGGAGGTCAGCTAGAATGTGTGCCTGCATCAGAATAATCCTTCTCAACCATGAGCACCAGCCCCAAGCACAGAGCAGCTGGGATCACTGTGGTTCTGTGTGACAGCATTTTCCTCCAGGTGGTCACTGGCCTTTTTTTAAAAAAAGCAAGACCTTGCCACACTTGGTCCCTAATTCAATATTGAGCTGTGAAAGTTATAAGGCTCAGAAACTGATCAACGGGAAAACAAACAAGGATTAACTTGCATTCCTGACATCCCAGCCCAAGATACAAAGCCATTTGTTTCTGGCACTAAAAAGAAAGAACTTCACAGAACCCTAGCCTTCTCTCTGCCTCTGAGCCTGTTCTAGTAAGACATCACTCTATCGTTATAGTAAGATGTTATTTTGACTGGATAGCAGTGGATAGAGCTTTATAGGACCTGAAAGTGTGGTAGTAAGATGTTAAGAACGTTCTGAAGCACCTCCAGAGAAAACTTTCAGAGTGTTTGCCAACCTTAACTGCCAACATCTCTTCTCCCCTCAAGACTTCCAGTGTGTGTTCTCTGCTGTCAAGCAAGCTAACCACCCATCCTGCTGCCACAACCTTTAAGATCTTGCCCCTTAGCTTCCCTACCATTCTCCTCACACTCTATTCTGAGAAATGATCCTGAGACTTCTGAAGCACACTGAAGACATTTTACTCACTGAAAACTCTGTGCTCAGTGAGAGCAGTGTAAGGAATGGCTCAGTGACAACAGAATGACAAAGAACTAAAGAAGAAGGGAAAATCCCCAAAGGAACTGTGTGGAGGTGATGTTACGTGGCTACTGTCAAGCTGTGTGACTGACTGGAAGCCAAAGAGCCCTAGTCCATTTTCCCCAGGGACTCTCCTAACCTTAACTCTGCTGTCCAACATGCCACTTCATAACCCCTTACCTTCAAGTCAATTCTGACACATAGTGACTGTAGGACAGAGTAGAACTGCCTCACAGGGTTTCCAAGGCTAAAATCTTTACAGAAGCAGACTGCCAAATCTTTCTCCCACAGAGCAGCTGGTAGGTTCGAACCTCTGACCCTTCGGTTAGTAGCTGAGGGCTTAACACTGCACCACTAGGGCAGTTATTACATTCAGCTGTAGGGACCCTCACTACCTGGTGCATCTCTGTTTAACTCTTACTGCAGGAGAGTCCATTCATCTTTCTACTTACATCAATCTCTTCTCTCTAAAGAGACTGAAAGCACCTAGTGGGCAGAACATTGGCTCCGTGTGTTCCCATTCCTGCAGGACCTAGCACAGCATCGGGGCAAAGAAGGATCCTGATGGTATTGAAGCTCTTTACTACTCTAGGTGAGGACCTTCAGCAACACCATCTCCTGGGAGCTTGTGAGAAATGTAGAATCTGCACTCCCTCCCAGACCCACAGGATCGGAATCTGCCTCCCGACTGCTTGCTGTTCTGCTCCTGTAACATGGCGTCACACCTCGTACACACTGTCAGCCTTCACATATGGATCAGCAGACTGTACCAGAATGTGCCAAATCTGACACATGACTAATTTTGTACAGCCCATGAGCTAAGAATGATTTTTACACTTTTAATAGTTGGGGGAAGAAATCAGAAGAGGAACGGCATTCATGTGAAAATTGCATAAATCAAATTTCAGTGCCATCAAGTTCTCTTAGAGAACAGTCACTCTCATTCATTTATGTATTGTCTACGGCTGCTTCTACACTTCAGCGATAGTGCTAAGTTGTTGTGGCAGAGACTGTGTGGCCTGAAAGCCTAAACTATTTACTTTCTGGCCCTTTATAGAAAAAGTCTGTCATCCTCTAACTGCATACATGCTGTTTCCTTGACCCAAAATACCTTTTCCTCACTTATGCATATGGGAAGAGTCTGAGTTCCAGCACCTTCTCCTCCTTGAGCACTTTTTTCCCTGCTCCCCACAAGGTTCACCCTTCCCAAGTGCCTCAGTAATTCTTTCACGACTAATTTTCACCTCACTACTGCACACAGTCTTTCAGATACACATCATATCCCTGGAATCTAGCACATGCCTGGCACATAGTACATGCTCACTAAATGGTCACAGAGTACAGGAATCAGGGGATGAAGAATATGCATTTATGCGGTGCCTGGTTTATTTATAACACACTTTGGAGGATACAAACTTGGAATAGAGTTGGGTAGCCTTGCATAAAATGTATCCTAAGGGGTGAGGTGACCAATTCCTAAAGAAAGGAGAGCAACAGCTATTCAATGGGGGGGGGGGGGGAGAAAAGGAGGTGGATGGGAAACAGGAGGTGGTCAAATGCTTCCATAAATTTAAGATGACAGTAGGTCTGCAAATCTGGATAAGAAAGCTTTAGGCTCAAATCCACTGAATGTCTGTGCTGCTAATATGGACGAGCTCTATGCTAGATGCTATCATGTTTCCGCACTCTCCACAATGGAGACACATCTCCACGTGCATTGAGATTGTACTGTATTAAAGCAGAATGAAGGAAAGCCTTGTTCTGAAGGTGTGGGATCTTTGACATCTGCCAACAGGTCTCCCTTCTGCTTTCTGCCTCCTCAATTCACTCCAGTGCATGGATTATCAATGCCAAACAAGCCAAAGAACGACTGAGCAGAGAGGTCTACCCAAGGTCATGGGCCCAACTGACAAGCAATTGATGAGATTTCCAAGGGTAATTTTAACCACAATCAAATTGGCCCTCCCACTCCCCTCCCCAGAGACCTACCCACCCAGAGGAAGATGTGATCAAACACAAGTCTGTATGAGATTGGTGCAAAGCAAAAGGCCAAAAAAACAGAAGCACAGACTAAGAGTAGGGAGAGTCAATCCCACAGCAGCTAGCAAAGACTTAAGGAAGGAAGACAGAATTGACATGCGATTTGAAGATGGCAAGGATTTGGTGAGGAAGATAACTGATGCCTGCAAGTAGGTTACATGTGACTCAAGATGTAGCAGTGCACACACATAGCAGAGTGGCTGAAAGAGAGGGTTTGGAATAAAATGGGTGAGAAACACTGCAGTGGTACTGGGGAGGCCTCTAAGCCCATGAACAGTCAGTCTCCACAGCCAGTCAACCAAGAGCCATGCCAGGTTTCTGAGCAGCCAGGTCATACGACGCAAACATGAGTTTGGGAGACTTTATCTAGTCACCACACAAGGAACAGGTTGAAGAAGTGGAAGACCCAGGCAGCTCCTACAAGAGCAGAGGAACAACACGTTCAGTCCTTGAACCTGGGTGTTGGCTACAGTCAGAGAAACACAGGAATCATGCTGGACACAGCTATTCTGCACATACTGGGAAGACACACCTGGGAAAAGCTTTACAAAACACTGTTGTAAAGAAGCCAGACCCAAAAGGTCACATATTGTATGAGTCCTTTTATAGGACATATCCAGCATAGCTAGATCTGTAAAGACAGATTGCAGACTGGTGGCAACCTGGGGACAAGGGGGAATAAGAAGCAACTGCTTAGTGGGTACAGGGTTTCCTTTTGGGATGATGCAAATACCTTGGAACTAGATACAAGTGGTGGCCGCACAACCTTAAGAATGTACTCAACGCCACTGCACTGTTCACTTTAAACCAATTTTACGCTATGTGAATTTTTCCTTAAAAAGAAACAAAACAAAACATGGTTTCTGGCTGCAAAGGATGCAAATGGCATCTTGCACACCCTCTCCTAAACTGGGATCTCACTTCTTGCCTCTTGGAAAGCAGTAAGATCAAATATATTCTGTACACAGAAAGCCATTATTCTCAAGAGCTTCAAGATGGGGGAAAAGCAGAGTTCTCATATCCAGAACCAAGGTTCTGAGAGGCCTGTTCATTTCTCTCACCTTAAAGGGATTCCTGCAAACCAAGCTGACCACTGACAGCTTTCCTATAAGGCAGCCACTGGAGGAAAGACACGTCCACTCACATACCCAACTACAGTGCTGCTCAACTGATCACCACCCTGTTATACAATGCTCAACACATCTGATCTAATTACCAAAGAAAAGCTCATGACTTTTCTTCTGCAGAGTCCCATGTATTAACAGGAGAAGGCAGAAGTCTGTGTGCAGAGCAAATGCATGGAGCTGATCTCGGCCCTCCTCCCTCCAGGTCTTCCTTCTCTGCAGGGCCAGCTACAGAGGCACTGCTCTGGACAGCTGGAGGGTGTGCTGCCTAAAACCATTCTCGCCCTGGCTGCTCATTAGCATTACCTGGGGAGCTTTTAAAAATCCCTCTGCCCAGGCCACACTCCAGACCAATCACATCAACCGCTGGGGGTGGAACCCAGGTGTTTTTTAAGCTCCCCAGATAAATTCCATGTGCATGCATAGTGCCTAAGGCACTTGACTGCTTACCAGAAGGCTGGCGGTTCAA
>NW_006921700.1:2372019-2412456 GCF_000298275.1 Orycteropus afer afer | reverse complement strand
GCCACTCCTCGGAAGGAAGGTTGGGCAATCCTACTTCCGTAGTGATACTGCCTTGGAAACCCAAGGAGGGGTCGCTATGAGTCGGGCCGACTGACGGCAAACAACAACAAAGCAAGTATGAGAACCAGCAGCCTTCCGGGTCTGATTTGGCAACTGTGGTTCTGAAGGACATCATAGTCCCTCCCGTGCCAGAGGCCTCTCCCCTCTAGCCTGCAACTGAACATAAAATTCCACCCCAGGGAGTCTTTCCCGAGCTAACATCATTCTTTTCAGAAATTCCTTGTTAAAATGTAAATCAACAGCCAGAAGAGTTAAGCATTAATCTCTTTATACTAATTCTCATGCAACAAACTGATGTGGTGAAGTGTAGGGGCTCCAGAGTTAGACGACTTGGGTAAGAATTCCAACCACACCACTTACTAATTAGGGTGAGTTAATGTGTCTGAGTCTCGGTTTCCTCTGTTGTACAATGAAGATAAAAATTATACCTACACCTCAGGGAGTGTTCCAAGAATTAAGTGAGATCCCACAGTATCAGAGGACTGATGATGATGGTGACAGTCCCATACACCGTTCTGTCTAGAAAGCAGGAACCCAATGGGATCTTTCACAGGATCAGGAAATGGGAATGGGGAAACAATACATCCGAAGTCTGTCTGATACCCTGCAAGTCGTAGTCCCTGGGTAGTCACGCTATTCCTTACAGTCAATACGTGGATTTGGTCCACCTCAACTCCAAACCCTGAGAGAAGTGAACTCTCTCTGCTGGCTGGCATATTAGAATTATCTGCAGATCTTCAAAAAAAATAAAACCAAACCAACCCCCCTGTCCCACATCTGAAAAATTAAATCTTGGGGATGGGACCCAAGCACCATTTTGGTTTTTTTTTTGTTTTTTTAAGCTTCTCCGGTGGCAAATGTATCATCAGAGTTAAAGCCATTGCTTCAGTGTAAGCCTCAGAGCCAAAGTGGACTTTAGCGAAAAGAGAACAGAGACATTGGAATTATTAATGAAGCTACCACCATAACCTTATGTTATGTTATGTGCCATCGAGTCGGCTCCGACTCATAGAGACCCCTCCTTGGGTTTCCAAGGCAGTATCACTACGGAAGTAGATTGCCCAACCTTCCTTCCGAGTAGTGGCTGGTGGGTTTGAACCTCTGGCCTTCTGGTTAGCAGTCAAGCGCCTTAGGCATTATGCTACCAGAGCTCCCACCATAACCTTATACTAGTAAGTAATTTTAACTACTTTAATCATAATTTCAATTTAGTTTCACAATTGACATAAGACAAGCAGGGTTATTACTCCTAGTTCATGAAGGAGAAATCCAAGGGTGCAGAGTACTAGACAGTTTGCCATGTGCACACTGAAGAGCTGAGTCAGGAACAGAGTGAGAGAAAACTTCTCAGTCTCTGATCTCACTCTCCACCGTGCTCCTCATGGAGAAACACTGACTTTCTTACAGCAGCCCAGGCCCTGAGGAGTATGTATTTTATACAGGTAAAGTGTCTTGTAATTTTACACATGGAAAAAAAAAAAAAAAAAAGTGCAAATGTCCATTAACATGTGGAGTTAAACAAGCTCTGGTGCCGTAGTGCCTAAGGCACTTGACTGCTAACCAGAAGGTTGGTGGTTCAAACCATTAGCCACTCCTTGGAAGGAAGGTTGGGCAATCTACTTCCATAGAGACACCACCTCAGAAACCCAAGGAGGGATCGCTATGAGTCAGAGATGACTTGACAACACATAACAACAACAAGTTTCCACATTAAGCATCAGGAAGGCTGAAGTTCTGGTTGTAACGCAGTCTTGAAGCAAAGCTGCTCTGGGCACTGTCTCCTGGGAATGGACAAGAGTGACCCCACAGCTTGACTGGATTGCTGACCAGACCAACAGCCTGTCCATTCCCATCTGGGTTTAGGGGACAGCATGCAGGAACACTGTCCGCCATGTTTACCACAGTACAGTATCCCTCACTCTGAAATAACTAACACTGGGTTATACTCTGTCTAGCAAGGAGCTCTGGTAGCATAGTGCCTAAGGCACTTGACTGCTAACCAGAAGGCTGGCGGTTCAAACCCACCAGCCACTCCTCGGAAGGAAGGTTGGGCAATCCTACTTCTGTAGTGATACTGCCTCAGAAACCCAAGGAGGGGTCACTATGAGTCCGGGCCGACTTGACGGCACATAACAACAACAACAACAACTGTCTAGCAGGCATTCCAATATCTACTCTCTAAATCAGGGCTGTGGTGAGGACAGGGGTCATTCTGACAGAAGAGAGAGAGCACTGAGCAGACACTTGCTCAGGACATGGCATTTTGTGCTGGAGCACACTGGATGGAGATGCACAGCTGAGCTGGTCAGCCTCCATCCCTCAAGGAGCAGGGCAGATCCAAACTTCCCCATTCCAGGCCAGTCTGAGATCAATCACCGTGGTGGATTGAACTGTGTCCCCCCAAAATATGTGCTGTAAACCTTCACCCCTGTACCTGTGGTTAGAATCCCATTTGGAATGCATTTTCTTTGTTATGTTAGTAAGCCAGTATTAGGTAGATTGTGTCTTAAATTTCTTTTGGGTTATACAAGCTGATTAAGCAAACAAAAAAGAAATAGGGGAAGATATGTGGCCACATGAAGACCACCAAGGGATTAAGGAACAGAAGCTGAAAAGAGACAAGGACCTTGCCCCAGAGCCAACAGAGACAGAGACAGAGAGAGCCTTCCCCTGGAGACAGCACCCTGAGTGCAGACATCTACCCTCCTGATCTGTGAGAAAATACGTTTTTGTTTGGTAAAGCCAGCCACGTGGGATACTTCTGTCAGAGTAGCACCAGATAACTAAGACACCCACCGAGAAGAGCATCAACAAACCGAAGTCACCAGCACAGAAATGAGAACAAAGATAGCTGCAGGTTCCAGGGAAAAGATGGGTGTCATTATTAAAAGGTAGGGGAGATGAGATCTAGAACTCAGCCAAAGCAGAAAGCATCATATCCAGCAAACGGGACAGCAAGCTGCTTCCCCAGCCTTGGCCCCCAGGCCCAGGTACAAAGTGATAAGAGGGTAAGCTGAAAATCATAGTGCTGAGAGACTAAAACCTAATCTAACTGCTAACGAGAAGGTTGGTGGTTTAAACCCACCAGCCACTCCACAGAAGCAAGACTGGGCAATCTACTTCCATAAAAACTTACCACCTCAGAAACCCAGTGGGGGTCGTTATGAGTCAGAATCGACTTGACGGCAGTGGGTTAGGGGTTTGTTTTTGTTTTTGTTTTGGTTTTGGTTAAGAGACTGGAAAAAACCCTTCAGACCAAATTGACCTATACCTCCTTATGAAAAATGGAGATATTCATAGCTCAGTTCTTAGTAACATCAGGGAAGCATATTAAAACACTTACTAAGAATGTTATAAATCCCATCTTTTCTCAGGTGGTGCTGTTAGGTGCTATTGAGTCGGCCTGACTCAGCGCCCCCTGCATACAGCAGAATGAAGCACTGCCTGGTCCTGCATCATCCTCACAAAGCTTGTGATGCTTGAGCCCATCACCACAGTCACTGTGCCAATCCATCTCCTTGAGGCTCTTCCCCTTTTTTGCTGACCCTCTATTTTACCAAGCATCATATCCTTCCCCAGGTGCTGGTACCTTCTAACAATATAACCAAAGTAGGTGAGATGGAGTCTGGCCATTCTCGCTTCCAAAGAGCATTCTGGCTGCACTCTTCCAGGACAGATTTGTTTGTTCTTCTGGCAGTCCATAGCATTTTCAGTAGTCTTTGCCAACACCACAATTCAAAGGTATCAAGTCTTCTTCAGTCTTCCTTATACATTGTTCACCTTTCACGAGCATATGTTGTTGTTGTTATGTGCCGTCGAGTCAAACCTGACTCATAGCGACCCCTCCTTGGGTTTCCGAGGCAGTATCACTACGGAAGTAGGATTGCCCAACCTTCCTTCCAAGGAGTGGCTGGTGGGTTTGAACCGCCAGCCCTCTGGTTAGCAGGCAAGTGTCTTAGCCACTATGCTACCAGAGCTCCCAACGAGCATATGAGGCGATTGAAAATACCATGGTTTGGGTTAGGAGCACCTTAGCCTTCAAAGTGACATCTTTGCTTCTTAACACTTTAAAGTGGTCTTTCGCAGCAGATTTTCCCAATGCAATCCTCCGCCTGATTTTCTGACTTCTGCTTCCATGGGTGCTGACCCAAGTAAAATGAAATCCCTGACCAGTTTAATCTTTCTTGTTTATCATGATTTTGCTTATCGGTCCAGCTGTGAGGATTTCCATTTTCTATAAACTAAGGTGTAATCCATACTGAAGACCGTAGTATTTGATCTTTACCAGTAAGTACTTCAACTCATCTTCACTTTCAGCAAGCAATGTTGTGTCATCTGCATATCATAGGCTGTTAATTGTTCTTCCTCCAATCCTGATGCCACATTCTTCTCCATATAGTCCAGCTTCTCAGATTATTTGCTCAGCAAACAGACTGAAAAAGTATGGTCAAAGGATACAAACCAGACACATACCTTTCCTGATTTTAAACCATGCAGTATGCCCTTGTTCTGTTCAAATGACTGCTTCTTGGTCTATGCACAGGTTTCTCATGAGCACAATTAAGTTTTCTAGAATGCCCATTCTTTGCAATGTTATCCATCGTTCATTAAGATCCATGCAGTTAAATGTCTTTGCATAGTCAATAAACCATAAACCACAGATAGACATCTTTCTGTTCGGTGTAAGCATGTCCATTCTGAAGTTTTTTGTGTTAAAGTAATAGTTCTTTGGGGATGGAGACTGTGGAGAAAAAAAAAAAAAATGCTTCCAAACTAAGCTGATGGATTCACTCTAACATCACCACAATAGCAGTTTCCCAAGTGGCTTGGTACTTGGCAGGGTACTGCCATGTGGTGGGATTTATGAAAACACCCTATTTAACTGCACTTTTAACAGGAGGAAGTGGGTCACATGTCATCCTTTTGCAAAGAGTCTAGAAGACAAAGACAAATCTCATCATAACAGAACCCCCACACTCCTCTCCACATTTACTGATATCTAAAGACAGTGTTCATGGGCCAGACACCAACTGCATCCTGAACCCTGCAGTGATGATTAGTCCCCTAAACTTTGGGGGTCAAAGTCAAGAAGCTTCCCCACCAGTCTGTTGCTGGGCATCTTCTCTTCCCATTTATTAACCCCACCCTGTGGGAGACAGGAGAGCAAGGAGGTGAAGTCAGGCATAGGATACTAGTCCCAGTTCCCATCATCAGGAAAAGTTCTATACTTCCAAGACTCAATTTCCTCATCCATAAAGTGGAAAGGAACTTCTGTACCTCAACAACAAAAAGACAAACAATCCAATTCAAAAACGGGTAAAAGACATGAATAGACACGTCATCAAAGAAGATATTCAGGCATCCAACAAACACATGAAGAAACATTCATGATCTTTAGCCATTAGAGAGATGCAAAAATCAAAACAACAATGAGGTATCATCTCACTCTAGCAATAACAGTCAAGTTCAATAACACAGAAAACAACAGATGCTGATGAGAGTGTGGAAGGATTGGAACTCTCATACACTGCTGATGGGATTGTAAAATGGTACAACCATTGTGAAAAATGGTGTGGCACTTCCTTAAAAAGCTGGAAATAGAAATACCATTTGATCCAGCAATCCTACTACTAAGTATATATCCTAGAGAACTAAGACCCAGGTCATGAATAGACATATGCATATATGCACAGACATAGAGACATAGCAAAGAGATGGAAACAACCTAAATGCCCATCAACAGATGAACAGATAAACTATGGTACATACACACAATAAATACTATGCAACATTAAATAATAACAAAGACTACTTGAAACACTTCATAATGTGGATGAAACTGGAGGACATTAAACTCAGTGAAATAAGTCAATCACAAAAAGACAAATACTGTACAAGATCATTATTAGATTATAAAAAGTCAAGAAGTTTTTCACCAAAAAGAAACATTCTTTGGTGGTTATCAGGGAGGGGAGAGTAGTGGAGGGAAAAATCACCAGCTAGATAATAGACACACATTAATTTGGGTGAATGGAAAGGTAATAAACAAGAAAGGGGTGATCAGCATTTATCACTAAAACAAAGGAAGACATTGAGAGGTGCACCAGAGTTTAGACAACAAAAGTGAATACAATTACAAACAATTCTGCGCTATCAATAACAACAAACAATAATCTACCGGTAAATCCACAAGCAGGTAAATCCACAAGCAGACGCACAAGCTGAACAGGTCCGGCTAGGCAAACAGGACTACACCCACAACCAAATACAGGTTTATCAGAGGATATTCCTACATTTGTATTAGAATGTCCTGCAAATGTATCTAGGTATATATATACACTAGAGCACACAGGAGGCAAAGTTATGAAAACTTCTTAGCCATAACCAAACACCTTGTGGGAATGACTCATTGGGTTTAGGAGCTTAGGATCACAGTCTTGGGGAACTAATCAACTGGCATAACATCGTTTACAAAGACAACGTTCTACATCCTACTGTGATTAATAGCAACTGGTGGCTTAGTGCCTAAGGCATTTGACTGCTAACCAGCCAGCTGGCAGTTCAAACCCACCAGCCACTCCTCGGAAGGAAGGTTGGGCAATCTACTTCTGCAGTGATACTGCCTCGAAAATGCAAGAGGGGTCACTATGAGTCGGATCCAACTCAATGGCAGTGAGTTTGGTTTTTTGTTTTTGGGTTTTAAAAGCTAGCAAGTAGCCAACTAAGATGCAACTGTTGCTATCTCCTAGTCCAGAGGAAAGAAGAGTGAAGGAAATAAAAGACAAGGAAACAATTAATCCAAAGAGTACTGTGGGAACCACACCACCCACTACCCTGAGACCAGAAGAACTAGATGGTGCCCAGCTACCACTACAGACCATTCTACTTGGGACCACAGAAGATCCTGGACAGAAAGGGAGAAAAAGAACAAAACTGAAAAATCATTAAAAAAAAAAAAAAGACTAGATACACTGGTCTAACAGAGACTAGTGGACTCCCCAGGACTATGGCCCTTAGAAACTCTTCAAAGTTGGAACTGAACCCACCCCCAGGGATTACTTGCAGCAAAACAACAGACAGGCTATAAAGTGAACAATAACTCTCATGAAGAACATGAATCATCCTCAGAATAATCAACCGTATGAGTCTAAAAAGACAGCATTTGCCCAAAAACAAAGCTCAGAAACCAGGAAGGGGCAGGAAAGAAGGATGAATGGAAACAGAATCCAGGGCGAGAGAAAGACGAGTGCCATTGCACCGAGGCAGTTACAACTAATGTTACAAAACAAAGCGTGTAACTGTCGAGTGGAAAATGGATTTGCTCTGTGGACTTTCACCCAAACCACAGTTTAAAAAAGGAAGAAAGGAAGGAGAAAAAGAAAAGGAAGAAAGAAATAGTTTCTGTATTAGGGTTGTTGGTGGGATGAAATGAAATGAGGCAGGTATACTAAGCAGAGGCACACAGTCGGCGCTCAATAGCTCTTAGTACTATAGGCCTGAGAGCCTGCCAGGGGTGAATGAAACGAGGAGAACACCCTCCAGGAAATCACAGAGGCAACCAAATAATCCCAGCAGAACAGTGTGCATACAGAGCGTCTTGGGAACACCCAAGTTCCTCTCTCCCACCTTATTTCCTGAGTCTCTTCACCCCTCCTCCAGCAGCAAGACAAGCTTCATAGTTTCCCTGTTCACTCATTCACATTAAAGGCTTCCTGGGCCAGTCATAACCTTCCACTCTCCCCAAATGCTCTTCGCTAAGAAGCTCCCTGTCATTTAGTACCAAAGGGAATTACATGTAAATGGAGCCAACAACCAAACCAAAGTCTTCACCACTGAGCATATCCCAACACACGGCAACCTGTAGGATATAGTAGAAATGCGGCACAGGGTTTTCAAGCCTGTAATCGTTAAGAAAGCAGATTGCTGCACCTTTCTCCCACTAAGCAGCTGGTAGGTTCAAACGGCCAACATGTCAGTTAGCAGCCGAGTGCTTAACCATTGCACCACCAGGGCTCCACATAGTCGGGTAAGTGACTGAAAATTCATGTGCACCAATTAGGTGGGCTCCTCAGGCCCAACCCAGATCCCTCCCAACCCCTCTCCCTGTTCTTTACCAAACGAGAAGGGCCAGGCTAATCAGAATGCCAGGAGGAAGGACTACAGCACAATGCATACAGACTGGGGGAGCAAAAAGCCACTCCAGCATGCTGGGGGTACAGGAAGACAGAGCAGAGAAAAAAGCTTCCCCTTAGAGCATTAAAGGCACAAGATGAAATACCAAAGTCATTACAAAATCCAGTACCTCTTTACCATTTAAATGAAAGAAAAGTCAAAGATTCAAAAGGCAAAGCCATTTAAATATTTCTGGCACTAGCAGTCACAATCATATTTTTGATATTTGCTATCTTACGTGCTTACAGCACTATTTCATCTGAACCCAGCAGTCTTTTGAGAAATTCTCTCATCTCTGTGGTATTTCATCATGTCATCAATCACAATTACGTCTTAACCCACATTCTCTATCTGTATTTGAAGTTAATGAAGAACTGAGTCTCCGTGGGATGTGACTGATGAAGACAAAATTTATCTGTTAGGGGTTCTGCAGATGCTAAAAGAGTAAGTAGTATGTCTTCAAGTGACAAACTGACAAGATGGGAAGTGCTCAGTGTACCGCAGCAATGCTGAGTCATTTTATACAACCAGTTTCTATCAGCAGTATACTTGCTAGTGACGGGGAAAGCCAGGAGTCTAGAGGCTTAGAAATAGCTGTAATGAGACCAAGTAGTTGAACCTGCGGGCTTGGGACCATAGTTGCAGGGGACATCAAGCTCATTTGGCATAACATACTATTCAAAACATTGTTCCAGCTCCAACTTTGGCAAGTAGCAAATGGGATCTTAAAAGCTAGCAAGCTGCCATCTAGATGCAATGATGGGTCTCTCCTCATCAAGAAGAAAGAAGAAAACCAATATTAATGGAAACAATCAGTCCTAGCAACTGGTACACCATCCGATCTGCAACCTGTACAACTATGAGACCAGAAGAACTAGATGGTGCCCGGCTACCACTGTCATCCACTTGGAAGGGATGTAGGAGATCTGCATAGACAGGGAGAACAATGTGGAACAAAACTCAAAATCATTTGAAGGCAAAAAAAAAAAAAGAAGGTGGGGACCAGGTTTGCTGGTCCAATAGAGCCTGGTGGAACCACTGAGACTATGGCCCCTAGCTGCCCTTCAGGTCTGGAATTGAACCCACACCTGTGGTTTCCAGCCAAACAAAGTACATGCATGTGAGTTAAACATTTACCTCAAGTAGACACACGCCCTGGAGAGAACAATCATGGGAGAAGGAAGGGCTGCTTATGCACAGGGAGACAGCTCAGGTGGCAGGAAAGTATGGAGGGATGGAAACTGGGAAGAGGTAACTATGGGGAGGAAGTGGGAGGGGAGCTGTTGCATTGTGGTAAATGTGGTCAATGACATGAGACAAAGTATATGTGAACTGCTGTATGGAAAGTGAATTTGCTCTATAAATCTTCACCCAAATCAAAATGTAAAAAAAAGAAATAGCTGTAATGCAACATGTTGATGATCTACTCACTTCAAAACTTTCAAATGTTTAACTTGGGCAACAGACCTCATATGAGCTTAGCACCTGCTGCCTATCTCCTTCAAATAAACTTGGAATAGAATCCCTTGTCTGAATTGGCACCAGGGGACATACCTCCGGAGATTGTAGATGACCTGAGTGGAAATATCACTGAAAGTATAGAGCAATTTAATAAATGAGTTAGGCAATCCACTGCCACATTAGAAACTCTAAGTCATTTAAAACAGTTCTCCAGACCACCCGATCTTCACTTCCATCTAAAGACTTTGAGATATGCCAACTTTTTGAATCCTTGTATGATGCTATCGCTGGACAGCTGTTTCATCCTTTTGCCCTGTGGGTATATATTTCTGATCTCTACAATCTAAGCCTAGCATATTGCTTTCCAAAAAATAAACACACAGAGTCTTAAATCTTTGGTCGCAATCACTGTAACTCTTGTTATTAGAAAGGCATAGCCCTGGAAATACTAAGTCTGAGTTAAATTTGTTTCCTTCCTTTTTTAAAAAAAGAAAACATCTGTTTCATTCTTTGATCTCTCTTAACAATCAAAGCCAGCATTGACTGAAGCCATACCAGTCTAAGCTATATTCTCCCAATATTATTTCACTGATCAAAAAATAAAGCAATTGAGAGAAAATGCATACCACTCTTTTCAGAGAAAGAAATTTGGGGCAAATACTCCTTGCAACGGGACATGAGTGTACACCAGTGTGCTCTTGTTTTCTCAACAGACCATATTTCTTAGAACTTAAATTCTTCATGTTCTTATATTTGGGATCTCAAGCCAACTCTCAATCTTCCTTCCACCAGGATAAAGCATACCAGCCTCCTTATCACCAATTTATTCAAATACACGATCCTTGAGGCTCTTTAATAAACGTTCAATTGTTCCACATCCCCCATAAGCTGCAAGGCCTACAGACCGGCACACAAACTCTGGCTCATTCAATCATCCATGTTTACTGAACTAAGTGATAGGCACTGGACAAGGGGCTGACACCATGAAAAAAAAGTAGACATGGACCCTATCTTCACGGATCTCAAACCAGTTGAAAGACAGGATGCAAATAATCTACTGCGATTGTCAATACTGCTTTGACAGCACAGATAGTCACAGAATAAAATGGGGGGCCCTAACTAGTCTGACGAGGCACTGATGTTTCAGCAGTAGAAGTCGTGGCTTCCATGAGGGACACACAGGTGCACTTCCTGGTCAATGTACCTGATGCTACTATCAGGGCAGCCTTGCAAGTTGCTGTGATGCTGAACAGGTTTCATGAAAGAGGAGCTTCTGGACTAAGATGGACTAGGAAGAAAGACATGATGATGTACTTTTCAAAATCGCCAGTGCAAACCTTACAGATCCCAATGGTCCACACTGCAACTGACCATGGGGATGGTGCCACACTGGGCAGCATCACAGTCCATTGTGCATGGGGTCTCCATGAGTTGGGGGCCAACTTGATGGTAGCTACCTACCAACGACAAGAAAGCCTGGCATCAGGTCATCAGGAAAGGCTTCACTGAAGATGTAAAACCTAAGCTGAATCCTAGAAGGACAAGAAATTGGCTACTTAAGGTTGGGAGGAGGGAGGAGTGTTTACGCTGAAAAGATAACCCTGGAATAACTTCCTGGGACATGGGGGAGTACTTCTTCTTGGGGAAATGAAAGAAGGCCAGTGTGGGTGGGACACAGAACAGGGATTAGAAGGGGTTTAAGATGACACTGGGGAAGAGATGCAGAAGCCAGCTCTAGTAGGTTCTTAGGGGGTCCATTAAGGATTTTATATCAGTCCATGGCCAATAGAAAATCACGTATGGGTTTTAAACATGGAAGGAGACGTGATCAAAACTGCATACCTCAGAGACATTGCAGGTTTTGTTCCAGACCACTGCAATAAAGCAAATACTACAGTAAACCTAGTCACACCAACTTCTTTTGGTTTCCCAGTGCATATAAAAGTTATATTTGCACTATACTGTAAACTATTAAGTGTGCATTAGGATCATGAAAAAGTTTGAAATATTCTGAGAATTAACCTAAATGTGACACAGATGGGAAGTGAGCACATGATGTTGGAAAAAATGGCACCAGTGGACTTGCCTAACACAGGATTGTCATAAACCTTCAATTTCTTAAAAAAAAAAAAAAAAAAAAAGCCAGTATCTGTGAAGCACGGTAAAGCAAAGTACAATAAAGTGAGGTCTGCTTGTATCTGAAGAATCAGTGTCTAGACACTGACATATGGGAAAGGATTCTCCTATGAAGAGCAGTTAAATTTCCCAGTTCTCTCCCTCTGTCCTCGCATGAGCACTTGCACACAATGAACAGGAAACAAAGGGTATCATTTATTCCGCCCCTACCCCCAAATCAACTCTCTTTGACAGGCTGTCCTTGAATATTCCTACTGCTTCCCTGACTTGGTACTCTATCACTGCAGGCTGCTTCACTGCCATTCCTACCACAGTTCTCCAGTGAAACACTTACAACGCTTTTGACTTCTTATTCATGAGTTATTTGTATTTCACCATCAACTATGCCTCCCAACTTTTTTCCACTGTATTTTTCAATGTGGAGCTCATCTGGAGTTTCAGAGAGTTGGACAGAAAAGGCTAACGGTACAGATGAAGAAGCAACATTCGGCCTGGGCACATCAGCACACAGGCACAGTAACAGCTTCTACAATGCTGGGACCTCAGGGAAAAGGGAGGAAAAGAAAATGTTCCAGAACCAACACGCACCTCACTGAGTAGAGCCATGATGCTGAATGTGACTTTAAAGTCAGGAAGTTAAATAGGTATCTGCTGCTTAAATCACCATCACCCAACGACCTTAAAATAACGCCCCAGATTTCCACCCTAGTTTTGAGAGGAATTACTGAGTAGACATTACCAATAATGTATTCTGCATATTTGGAATGGATCACTCTCTAGAGAGTGCTATCCACTGTGAATATCAACCAAATGGAGCTGCTGGGTAGTCATCACTTCTCTAGGATGATCATGGCTAATTCCACCTCTTCTATGCCCACTGAATGTGCTGTGGAGACAGACTCAGTATGGATTCATACTCAAATGTCCTCTTGCGTCCAAATTAAAGAGTGGGTCTGCAGTCTGAAAGACTAGCTGGTCTGACCCTCTTTCTTACCAAACAGCACCTAAGAGAGTTTAGGAGAAGAGCAGAGGGCAGACGGGGTTGGTGTGAAATGCACCTTCACAGGCTCTTCTTTGAAAGATTACAAGGGGAAAAGAATTCATCTTAATGAGAAAAGCTGAAACAAGAGAAAGCAGGCCCATCTTTTCAATCCAAAACTTTATCCCTCCCCGCAAAAAAGGAGCTGTCATGAAAACCCATTTGAGAAGGAAATATAAAATGAGAAGTTTTATATTTTTATCCACTGCTAAGGAGCCCTGGCATCATAATGGTTAAGCACTCAGTTGCTAACCAAAAGGTTGGCAGTTCAAACCCACCACATGCTCTGTGGGAGAAAAGATTTTGTGATCTGCTCCCATAAATTTTACAATCTACAAAACTCCTGGGGGCAGCTCTGTATTGTCCTATAGGGTCTCTATGAGTCAGAATCGACTCCACAGCACACTACCACCACAAGAAACCACTGCTGGCAGCGATCATGGATTTAGAAGTGGACGTGCTTGCCTTCTGCTTTCTTCAACCCATGGGCAGCATTATGCACCGACCAGGTGAACAGCGCTGCTCTAAAAGGCAGAGTCTAAGTGACCATTGCTATTACTGATAACACAGTGACCTAGGAAGGCAGATAACAAAAAAAAAAAAAAAAAAGCACTCCATTCTTGCACCAAGCATGCCACAGGCATGTTCTGGAATAGTTAGTTATGTGGAGAGCACTTTTAAACTGGAAAGATTTTAAAGGTAGAGGAACTCAGAAACTCTGGGGCAACAGAATGAGTCAGTCAGCTCTCCAACAAAACTCTCATACAGATGCTTTACACACTACATGGCCAGTAAGCTTTAGGCAAGTGCCTTAGTAGGTTAATGGTGGGTGCTGAAATAGGTGTGCATTTCTATTTTAAGGTATACAACCTAGGTTTTAAAATAGGTGCACACCCCGGGCGTTGTATCATCCAGTTTCTGGGCACAGCCTGACTCACAGTTTATTCTTTCTAACACCACATAAGTATTAAGACAGGGATGCATCTTGGGTCTACAGCTCCAGCTTTCCCTAGTGGCCCTTGCCATGCCCCTGGTCACAAGGTCTTCAGGGAGCCTTGGCACACCACGGATGAGAGCCTAGGGAATGATGACCAAAAGGATGACAAGAACTCCTCCAACAAAGTAAAGTGATCCAAGCAGACCCCACCTTAAACTGAAAATGCACAGGAGGAGGTGAAAAGAAAGCCATCACCCTGGACACAGTCTGAGTCATTAATGCTTTTCAGTGCTACTAAGAACATGGAGCTGGGGGTGTCAAGCAAAAGACAACTATGTCTTGGTGTGGAAGTGTGGGCCAGGTTGACAGGCTCTCCCTCAGCAATGAAACAGCAGAATTGCCTTGCATAAGTCCTTCACACTCTCCAGGGCTCTGTTTTCTCAATAAGTAGGTTGAAGTATCCCTAAGGGGCGGGGGGAATCACTGCATCAAGTCAATTCCAACTCATAACAACCCTATACATATGACAGAGTGAAACCGCCTCATAGGGTTTCCAAGGCTATAAATCTTTACGGAAGCAGACTGCCTTATCTCTCTCCCATGGATCAGCTGGTGGGTTCGAGCTGACGACCTTTTGTTTAGCAGCCAAATGCCTTAACCACTGTGCCACCAGAGTTCCTTGGTTGAACTACAATAACCTCTACACATTCCATCTGCATTTACCATTCAATTGCCTTCCTGCTCCCCACTAAGAGGCTCCCCACTAAGAGGGCTGCTCATGGTAAAATCTTTTAACATCCACCTTTACTACATCCATGGTTTGGGGCTCAACAGAAATACCTCTCCCTTACATCAGAAAGCTACAGAGCCCTCCAGAGTTCCAAGCTTTGCTTTCAGGCCCTAAGGTACTTTTCAGCAGGTGAGGGAATCAAGGCCCACAGAGACTCAGCACATGGTCAAGTGCACGCTGCTCCCTACAGTCCAAACAGGGCTCCTGACTGAGGGGAATGGATGAAAAGAGCAAAGTTCCCTGGCAAAAACAATGACTGGATAGTTAGAACCGAGCAGTGATTGGCTGTCCGCTCTCCAGTTGTATCCACCATCTGCTTGTGTTGAACACAGCACCTTCATATTTTGGTTAACACTTAGTTTCAGAGTCTGTTGTGACTGCTACACAGAAAGAGAAAGGACAGAGTTCCACTACTCGCAGCTGAGGTGTTACCCACCAAAATGCCACCAAATTTCTCCTCTACCAAACCCACACTCCCCACATTCAAGGGCTTCACATGAGCTCAGTGTTGGCCAATCTCCCCACCCACTACCATTCACCTTGCACCCTGCCCACTGTTCACCCATACCGTCCTCTTTTCACACTCAGGGCCCCACTGCCCTCTCCCCTGCACACTGTACTGCAAGAAGAGTGCTGGGCATTTGCAGAATACACTGCAGCTTTCAAAAGGTTTTCACAAACATGAATTCTTAGAATTCCACGAGACAGGAAACACAGGTATGTTCTTGGTTCAACTCCATTCATCCAGGCATGTAGAACACGCCAAAAACTGTTAACATCTCTCCCAACTTCAGCATCAACTCCCAATTTCTGCTGTGCTGCCTTAGTTCAGGGCTTCATCACCTCTTCCCTGAAATACTGCAATCTATTTTCAGTTGGTCTTCCAGCCTCCAGCCCCTCCCCAGTCTGATTTACTACAGCTTGCTTCTGGGGCAACAGTTCTCAACCAGGGTGAGGAGCAAAATTGTCCCCAGGGGAACAGCTGTAATGTCTGGAGCAGTCTTTGAATGTCACAGCCAGGGGGTGTATCTAGTAGGAAGAGGCCAGGGATGGCACTAAATATCCTACAGTACACGGGACAGCTTACCACAACAAAACCTGTTGTTTGTTGTTGATGCTATGTGCCGTCAAGTCGGACCTGACTCATAGCAACCCCTCCTTGTGTTTCCAAGGCAGTATCACTACAGAAGTAGATTGCTCCCTCTTCCTTCCAAGGAGTGGCTGGTGGGTTTGAACCTCCAGCCTTCTGGTTAGCAGTCAAGTGCCTTAGGCACTATGCCACCAGAGCTCCTCAACAAAACCTACCCAGTCTAAAATGTCAGTCATGCCAATGTTGAAAAATCATACCTTACAGTTATTGTTCTTTAAAAATAATAATAATAATATAACAGTAGTAAGAACTATCATGTCACTCCCCTGCTTAAAAACATCTAAGTTGTTTACAGGATAAAGTTCATCTGAGACTGTTGACAATCAGACTCAATGGCTTTTCTGGCTCCCCTCTGGCCCCTCTACCACCATCACCATGCCTGTACTTCCGCCACACTCCCCTTCCTATTTCCAAAAACTTCACAACCTCTTCTGTCCCTGTATTTTTGCGCATGACTTTCCTCTACCTTGAACACCTTCGTCCTTTCTAACTCTTTAAGGTCCAGCTTCAATACACTTCCTCTGTCAAGACTTTTCTTTCAGGCTGGCCCAAGTGGCCCCCTTCTCTGTCTTTCACTATTGTAGGCGTTAGTTAGGAGCTCTGGTAGCATAGTGCCTAAAGCACTCAACTGCTAACCAGAAGGCTGGTGGTTCAAACCCACTAGCCACTCCTCGGAAGGAAGGTTGGGCAATCTACTTCTGTAGTGATACTGCCTCGGAAACCCAAGGAGGGGTTGCTATGGGTCGGGGCCAACTTGATGGCAAAATAACCACCACCACAACAACAGGTGTTAGTTGCACTATGTTCACTTGTACAAATGTTTCTCTTCCCCCTAGAGTAGGAATAGAATGTTATTTGCCCTGGTGTCCCATGCACATAGGACAGGGCCTGAAAAGTTCTTTAGCATCTGCTGGCTGGCTGCATGCATGCACACCCTAGCACTATGGGTTCTTGCTCTGAGAAGCAGGAAACTACAGCCTCTCTCGAGCCAGAAATGCTAAATATAGTACTATCGAAATAACCCATCAGCACAGGGCTGTCACCAGCTTAAGAACATCTGGGCCAAGCAAGGCACAGCTTTGCCTTCAAACTCCAGCATAGAGTCTGACGACGCTGCACTTCTCTGTGCACAGTTAGCACAACCACAGCTCCTGTGACTTCGGGGTCTTATCTATCAGAACACCAGGCTAGGTGGGAATTTCTGAGTCCTTCAGATTCAGAAAGCCTTGATGCAATGGGTCTGTTCAATAAACGCAGTATTTTGTGTTTCTCTAAAGCTAAATGGAGGAACACAGAGAGCAGGTTCTTTCACAGAGGTCTAACAGCTACAGAGGAGTGCCCAAGAGATAGTCCACAAAATCCCAGGCTCCTATCCCAATTCTGTTAACAAGGGACAATTCAACAGATGTCCAGACTTTGCTGTATCACACATCCTCTGTCCCTTGGAACAAGCAACCTCTACAAGGCTCAGGCTAAAGGGAAACAGAACCAGAGGAGTCCCCAGGTGGTGCAAATGTCAACATGTTTGGCTGCTAATTGAAAGGTTAGCAGCTCACATCATCTCAGAGGTGCCCAAGCCAGCCATTAAAAACCCTGTGGAGCACAGCTCCAGTCTGACACACGGGGTCACCAGGAGTTGTAACTGATTCCCCAGCAACTGGTTTAGAAACCACTGAGGTCTCCTTGGCACCTCAAGCCAAAACCCAACCCAACCCACTGCCTTCGAGTAGATTCTGACTCAAAGTGACCACCATTGGGTTTCCAAGGCTGTAAATCTTTAAAGAAGATGATTCTCATCTTCTTCCCATGGAGCAGCTGATGGGTTTGAATGACCAACCTTCTTGTTAGCAGACAAATACCTTCCGCATTGCACCACCAGAGCTCCTCTAGGTACCTCAGGGTCCCATTGATTCCACCGCCACTCCCCTTGAGACTTGTTTGTGGACTCTGGAAAGCAGGGATCTCAGTCCTGAGGGAACTGATGCTATAGAGGAGGAGCGCTCTGGGACTGCCCAGGCAAACAGCCACTGGAATAAATGTGCAACGGACATAACCAGGAACCATTAAGAAAAGAAAAAAGTTCAATAGTACTTAACATTTGCCTCTGACCTGTGAAGACAGACAGGCCACAATCTGGCTAAGGCTCTTACAAGCTTCAGGGATCTCTCCAATGCCTGCCAAGCACCGTAAGCTTACAGAACAGCAGCATGATTTACGCAGGAGTTGAGTAAATGAGCAGTGGTTTTGTGTTTAACGAGTGTGGGCTGAGAAAAAGTAAAAATGGGGAGTTAGTGGTCTGGATGCTCTGGTCCTAGTTTGGTCACGAACAGCTATGTGATCTGGGACCAGCTTCTGACCTGGGTTCTTCCTCACTTATCTCACCTCACATGAGCATCAAAAGAGAATGACTTCAGTTAGATAATAAGCATCTTGATGGGCTTAAGATGATACGCTCGGCACCATGGGAGACAGAGCCCTCTGTGTTTGCCCTTGGAGTACTAACAGCAGAGTTGAGCAAAGCATAAAAATAGGGAGAGTTAATCATCAACAAGGGGCAGCGGTGGTTCAGGGGTACAATTCTCCCCTTGCATGCAGCTGACCCAGGTCCAATTCCCAGGCGATGCACATCAAGTGTAGGCACCACCCATGTGTCAGTGGGCGGCTTATATGTTGCAACGATCCTGAACAGGTTTCAGTGGACCTTCCAGACAAAGGAGGAAGCAAGACCTGGCAATCTACTTCTGAAAATGAGCCAGTGAAAACCCTATGGAACGTAACAGTCCAATCCCATTGTGCATGGGGCCACCATGAGGCAGGAGCCAACCTGACAGCAGCTAACAATAACAAATCACCAATAAAACCTAAGTGGTAGGAGGCAGTGTTACCTGAAACCAGCACAGGATGAAATCAGTGAGTGGTACCAAGTCTCAGATTTGCTGAAAAGAGCTCAGTCCTGGCTGAAGGGTCCGGGAAGGAGTCCCAAAAGAGAGGGTGACCTGCATGACCTGATGTAAGAGGGGAAACTGGGGAGGAGAGAAGGGTTGATGTCCCAGGACAGAGTGTGCAGGGAGACAGCCACTCCTGAGAACAGCTCCAGCAGATGGGGGGGAAGGTAAATTCTAAAGGCAGGTGCAGCCAATAGCAGAAGGTTTAATTCCCCAGTGAAGGGATTTTGACCTAATCTTGTACAAAGCGGAAGCCAGAGAAGAAAGTCTATGAGAAGTTGGGTGGTGACTACAAAGGAAAGTATGTTTATGACTATCAAGCATTATAAAAACACTGTTATCATTGCTATTCTTGGCATCTACTACACAAGCCCAGCACTGCATAAAGAGTACCCAGATGGCAGCATGAAAACATTAAAAACCAAGACAAGACAGATCACTGAATAATTTACATCAATATAATCACTCAACAGCCCCTGAACCCAGATGGAACTGGCAAGGTGAGAAAAGTCAGGAGTCTCTGGAAGCTGAGCAACTGAAATCACATCTTCCTGAGCCGAGAAAGGCAAGTCCATTAGAAGCCAGTTTCCAGAACCACTTGGTTTTCTTGACCTCACTCCCAGTCTTCTCCTTGCCCCAAGGGCCACTACGCTTCACTGTTAGTGCACTGACTCCCCTCCTCCTTCCACCTTTCCATGCTGGAGGGGCCCACGCTTTTCACTGAGCCCTCTCCTGTCTTCTGCATAGTCTCACGTGATCTTGCCCCAGGGTAGAGCTGCTAACTCTCATGGAAGCAACACGGTCCAATCTTTTCACCGAGCTCTAGCCCCATATATCAAATTCACTGCCTTAATTTTGGATCTACACATATACTAAGGTTGCCTGGCGATGCAATGCTTAAGCATTCAGCTGCTAACCAAAAGGTCAACTGTTCAAATCCACCAGCAGCTCTTCAGGAGAAAAAACCTAGAAATCTCCTCCCATAAAGGTTCAAACTCAAAAAAACTCACTGCCATCGAGTCAATTCCAACTCATAGAGACCCCTCCTCGGGTTACCAAGATGATATCTCTGAGGAAGTAGAATGCCCAGTCTTCCTTCCAAGGAGTGGCTGGTGGGTTTGAACTGCTGGCCTTCTGGTTAGCAATCAAATGTCTTAGGCACTACACCATCAGAGCTCCCCATAAAGGTTACAGCCTAGGAAACCCTATAGACAATTCTACTCTGCTCTGTAGGGTTGCTATGAGTCTAAATTTCTTGGCAATATACAAACAAACACACTGCCATTGAGTCCATTTCAACTCATAGCAACCCCCATTGAGTTTCCAAGGCTGTAAATCTTTATGAAAGCAGACTGCTCCATCTTTCCTCCATGAAGCAACTGGTGGGTTTGAACCAGTGGCCTTTAGGTTAGCAGTCAAATGCTTAACCACTACACCACACCACCAGAGCTCCTTGGGCAGCATATGACACAACAACAAATACATATCAAAAGTTTCAAGAGATAGACAGGCATATGAGTTGAACATTTACCTGAGGTAGATACACTCCTTGGAGAGAACAATCATGGGAGAAAGAAGGGCTGCTTGTTACAGGGAGACAGCTCAGGGGGCAGGAGTGCATGGAGGGATGGACACAGGGAAGAGGTAACTATCGGGAAGAAGTGGGAGGGGAGCTTTTACACTGTGGTAAATTGTGATCAATGTCATGAGACAAAGTGTATGTGAACTGTTGTATGGAAAGTGAATTTGCTCTGTAAATTTTCATCCAAATCACAATAAAAAAATAAAAATAAAAAAAGTTTGAAGAGGACAAAACAGAACTCTCAAATCCTATCCCACCCCTTACCTATTTCTCTCCTAGTCTTTCCCATTTCAGAGAATTGCCTCAATCCACTCAGTTGCTCAAGCCAAAAGCCTTGAAATCATCCTGGTTTCCTTTTTTTCCCTCATTTCCACATCCAATCAATCATGAGTCCCATTAGCTCTACTTCCAAAACATTTCCTGGATCTGACGCCAGGATCAGTCACCGTGCCCCAACCACTCACTCATGGACTCTCTTGCCTCCTACAAACTATTCTCCAAACAGCAACCAGAATGCCTTCTTGAAAAGTGCATCAAAATCATGCCAGCTCCCTGCTGAAAATCTTCTCCTGCATTAAGAATCCAACCCGAACTCATCAAAGCTCTCAAACTCGGCATATCCTCTCCATCAACCTCATGTCTCTGTGCACTCTCTCCCAACCCCAAACACACAGAGTTCTAGCTACACTAGCCTCCTTTTCTGTCTTTGAGTCCTTTAAATTTGCAAATCCCACCCCATCCTCTGCTCCTGGATTCTCACAAGGCTCTTCCTTGTCATGTAAATTCAGCTCACCTTCTTAGACCCCTGTTCATTACTTCCTACCATGCCCTCTAGTGTATTTTCCTCATGGCACTTATCTCAAATGATCTAGTTCATCTCTTACCTGTCTCACGTCCACAATTACAACTGCAGAAGGTTAGAAACCTATCTCTTTCATTCCTATTACATCTCCAGTGCTAGGAACAGTGCTTGGCATATGGTAGGTGCTCAAATATTTGCACATGAACCCGATTTGATCTAGAATAGCCCATCTGTATTATTGATGCTATACCTGTGGAGGAAATGGGAACATCAGTTGTTGTCTCAATGCTAAGGTTCAGAGGAGCAAGAAGTCTGCGAGAATTCCGTGGGTCTGGGGAGGCTTCCCAGAAAAGACAGAGAAGGAAGAAAGACATCTCAGGTTCATGCCAAGGCAATGAGGACTCAAGTCTAAAACATCTATTGGAGAGTGAAGAGTAAGGGCTTATACACATGAGTAGTATGATTAATTTCATAGCATACACTGGTCCATCATTACCTTCTCATAGCAGTTTAAAGAAAGGAACTGACTGTTCTGTCCACCACAAGTCAGCCACAGTAGCAGGAATTTTCTATCCATTATAACAACTCTTCTAGTGTGCTAATGAACACTAAGATCTTCATTTCTATGAATTCTAGGAGCCAAAGTTCACAGAAAGTATCTCTCTCTCTCTCTCTCTCTCTGTCCAAGCCCACACAGCAAAGGCAGAGCAAGCCATTGGACCCTGGTATGTCCCAGGATAAGGTCCTTCCCTCCCACCATCACTATACTACATTCCCTTAGGTCAGACTGCAAGCTCTAGGCTTCTGGATTCAAGGAAGTGGGTGCCAAAAGAGAAGAGAGGAACACAGGACAAGCATCCCAAGTTTCCTATAAACAGACTGTGACACTCAATTTGGATCTAGGAAAGACAAGCTTTCATCCCTAACGTAAGCATGAAGCCAGAAACCTGGGCCAAGGGCTTCCAAGCACCCAGCACTGCTTACTGCCACCACCACTCCCTCTCAAAAGATAAATGGTAGTGGCAATAAGCAGCTCTACCAGTAAATATACATCAGCCCAGGGTGTGCCATACTGCACAATGAGCAGAAGGGCTGGACTTTGATTGACTGAAGTCTGACTGCAAATTGCAATCTGCATCTAAGAGCCCCTCAGGGAAAACCCGTTAGCCCTCCCCTGACATCTCTGATGATCTCATTATGTGAAAATTCTTCTCTAACAAAACCACAGCTGTGAGGGCCACGAGAAGGAAGGATTGGCAGGACGTCTCCGTTTTCTTTTTAATTGCACTAGATGTGTCAAAGAGTAATGTTCAGCCAGAGGCAAAGCTTGCTGGCTGCTAAGGGAAGATGCCCAGGATGAACCCTAGACACTTCCCTTGCTGTGGACAGAATGGAGGCTGAGCCCAGTTATAAGCTTATGCACTGGAGGAGGCAGCGATGGGCAGGCATATCTGTTCCTCTCTAGTTCAAACACCCTAAGAGTCAAGGGCACCAGACAGTGAAGTATGTGACCTACTTCAGTAGGATGATAGCAACAAGACAAAGGAAGGAAAGGAATGGCAAGGAGAGGCAGAGGAAGCAAAAGAAAGTGAATAAAAGTATATCACTTCCAAGCAATAGTGTTTTAACTAAAGGTCACCTCCATTGTTTCATATGGAGTCGATAAATATGGGTCAAGAGTACAGCTCAGGGATAACAGCACTAAGGAAATAAAGAAATGGTAAGGGTTTCAGTGACTCAGACAGTATGGACTCTGATTCTAACAGGTGTCCATATGGTCAGCTTCGTATACTATTCCAGGGGCAGAGGACAACACAAGGCACACAGACGTCCACAGTAATGCCTCGGACCCTCTCCATAAAACTATGCCCTTGGCGTGACACACCAGGTATCCATTTCTGCACTTCCTCTCTGTTACACAACCATGAGGCTGTCATATTCCTAAAGATGTGCAAGAGGAGTACTCAGTGGTTTATCTAGATACAAGGATACCTAAAGATGGTCCATGAAATGCATTTCCCCAGGCTGTAGCATCCTTCTCAAATGTCCTCAAGTACAAGTGACTTGGCACCTCCCCTTAAGTGTCTTAGCCAGACACCTAGACTGTTGCCTCTGCTGCCTTCCAGCTTC
Organism: Orycteropus afer afer; assembly: GCF_000298275.1. Taxonomy (NCBI): domain Eukaryota; kingdom Metazoa; phylum Chordata; class Mammalia; order Tubulidentata; family Orycteropodidae; genus Orycteropus; species Orycteropus afer. The sequence continues at coordinate 2,389,252 of NW_006921700.1, read as the reverse complement.
TCCAGGAAAAGTCAGATAAGGTGCCGAAGCTACTCTGTTTGGTTCTTTCTCCCAGAATATTCTCAACTGAGTAGAGTAGCACTGAATAGTCTGATGATGACTGTGGTAAAACCAGTCAGGACATTCACCCTTCACTGTGTTACACTGTAGATCAAAGAAGCCCAAGCTAATAATTATCTTGTATTCTTGAAAACATAAGTTCAACAGGAAAAAAAATAAAACGTTGGTGCCAGTAAGTTCTGTTCTCTACATCAGGAGGTAGGAGCTAAGAAAAACATTTTTGGGGAACTGGTAACAAGTTATCAAAGGATATCATTAATATCATACACAAGTAAAATCTTGAAGATAATTTAAAAAAAGTTGCAAGCAGTACACTGACAGGGAACTTCCAGAATGCAAGCTGGATTCAGGAGAGGACATGGACCAAAGGATATCATTGCTAATGTCAGATGGTTCTTGGCTGAAAGCAAAGAATACCAGAAAAATGTTTACCTGTATTTTATTGACTGTGCAAAGACATAGACTGTGTGGAGCATAACAAATTACAGATAACATCATGACGAATGGGAATTCCAGAATTGTGCTCATGGGGAACCTGTACATAGACCAGGAGGCTGTCGTTCGAACAAAACAAGGGGATACCACATGGTTTAAAATCAGGAAGGGAGCATGTCAGGATTATATCTTTCACCATACTTATTCCATCTGTATGCTGAGCAAATAATCTGAGAAGCTGGACTATATGGAGATGAAATGCAGCATCAGAAGTGGAGGAAGGCTCATTAACAACCTATAATATGCAGACAATACATCTTGCTTGCTACAAGTGAAGATGACTTAAAGCACTTACTGAAGATCAAAGACTATAGTCTTCAATATGGATTATACCTCAACATAAAGCAAACAAAAATCCTCACAATTGGTCCAATATGCAGTATCATGATATATGGAGGAAAGAGTGAAGTTGTCAAAGCTTTCATTTTACTTAGATCCACAATCAACACCTATGGAAGCAGCAGTCAAGAAATCAGATGCCGCATATTGCACTGGGAAAATTTGCTGATAGGGACCTTTTAAAAGTGTTAAAGAGCAAAGACATCACCTTGTAGACTACGGTGCACCTAACACTAGCCGTGGTATTTTCAATCACCTCATATCCACGTGAAAGGAAGACTGAAGAAGAGTTGATGCCTTTGAATTGTGATGTTGGCAAAAAAATACTGACAATACCACGCACTACCAGAAGAACGAACAAATCTGTCCTAGGAGAAGTACAGGCAGAATGCTCCCTGGAAGAGAGAATGGCCAGACTTCATCTCACCTGCTTTGGTCATGTTGTCCTAAGGGACCATTCCCTGAAAGGATATCATGCTTGGTAAAGTGGAGGGTCAGCAAAAAAGGGGAAGACCCTCAACAAGGTGGATTGACACAGTGGCTGCAAGGACGGGCTCAAGCACAGTGAGGACTGTGAAGTGGGTGAAGGACTGGGCAGTGTTTTGTTCTGTTGTCCACAGGGTTGCAATGGGTCAGAGCCACCTCAACGGCACCCAGCGCACACACATCCAGTAACAAGCAGAACCTGGAAGGAAGTTCAGAGCCAACCAAGACTCAAGAAATCATCTTCCGTTTTTTCAAGTAGCTTTCTCAACATTCCCTTCCTCCTCCTCAACCTTTCACAGGCCAGCAGATCTCGGACTTTGGTCAATCTTATCAGAAGTCCCCTCTGTTGTCACCAGAAGCCCTAGGGATGCACTGTCTCTTAACCTAGAGTCACCAGGGAATCGGCTAGCAGAACTGGGTAAAGACTACCTATTCCCAGAGCCTGAGGGACCTGCCAAGCCTATTCTTCCAAACAAGAGGACCCCTAACCCTTGGGAAAACAAGTATCTGCTATTTCCAAATAACTAGCTAACAGCTAACAAAAGCTTACTCACAGTTCTGGATTCTTTCAGCTGACTCACATACTGTACACAAAAGTGATTCTTCTATCGTTTACTGGGAAGGTGAAGGCAAAGGGGAGAAAACCATGGGAGAAAAGTGCCTTCATTGTGAAGATGTACAATCCCTGCAGTGTAATTAAGTAAAGAAGCTCTCTCCAAAACAAAGACCGACTTAACACATTTAGGGGCTGCTTGAGGGGCTTTGAGTTGGTTTGCTTTTGGTGAAAACATTCTTCAAATCAGGTGTTCTGAGACCACAAAGCTTAACTGGGGTGACAACATAAATCTCATATATCTGGGGAAAGTTTTTCAGAACAAGGAATGTTTAATGGCTTGATTCACATTCTATTCATCTACCTGGCTCTGTCAGCCTTGTTAGAAACTAAAACCCCAAATCCAGAAATTTAGAATTTTGCAGACTCAATTGCAACAACAGGTAAGGGTTTAAGGCTAGTCTAGTGGCCCTCTTTGCCATATAATTTCTTATTTCATGTTTCCCAAATTCTTTGTGACAGAACTGGAAACTTTACCAAGGAATGATTCATTTGCTTTAACAGTATTCTTTTCTAAAAATGCAAATATACCTCTAGCAGGAACATAGTATATTGGCGAATCATGCCCTGATAATAAATCAGCCCAGTGTCATAAAAAACAGTTGAGATCAGCTACTCCAAGGAAACACTTTTTTTTTTTTTAAACATGGGTTAAAGCAACCTCAGTGTGATTGGGCCTGGAGCCCATAACGGCAGTAAAGGCTGGCAGAGATCTGAAAAGAGGGTCAAATTTAACAAGAAGTAGGCAAAATGCCACACATCATCATCCATAAACCAGGAGTCATGCCCCATACCCAAGGTTGTAGCCCCTAAGCCTCAGCCTCATATTGTGAATATTATGGCTTAACAAATAGGTTGGCCTGTAAATACAACCACCTGCCAAAAGATTGTTTCTAGTGGGAAATGGCATCCTAAAACCCTAAATACCTGATCAATGAAATTTAACAATGACATTATTTTGAATCATGGCAAAGAATACTGACTATACCATGGGCTGCCAGGAGAACAAATAAATCTGTCTTGAAAGGAATACAGCCAGAATGCTCCTTAGACGTGAGGATGGCAGAGCTTGCTCTCACATACTTCAAACCTGAAATCAGGAGGGACCAGTCCCTGGAGAAGGACATCATGCCTGGTAAAGTAAAAGGCTAGCAAAAAAGATGACCTTCAACAAGCTGGTTTGATGCAGTGGCTGCAAAAATGGGCTCAAGCGTAGCAATAATTGTGAGGATGGCACAGGACTGGGTAATGTTTCATCCTCTTGTACACAGGGAGCTCTGGTGGCATAGTGCCTAAGGCACTTGACTGCTAACCAGAAGGCTGGCGGTTCAAACCCACCAGCCACTCCTTGGAAGGAAGATGGGGCAATCTACTTCCGTAGTGATACTGCCTCAGAAACCCAAGGAGGGGTCGCTGTGAGTTGGATCCGACTCAACAGCAATGAGATTGGTTTTTGGTTTGGTTGTACACGGGGTTGCTATGAGTCAGAGTCGAGTTGAGGTCACCTAACTCCACTACCAGCACCACCACCTACATTTAAAATGCATTCTTGAAAACTCAAACCAATTCAGAACACAAGCCTCACTCTTTTCTATGCTTAAAGACAGAACTGTGAGCAGACAGGTGAAGTGTGCTGACATCATGCAGAACATACTGAGCCCCAGTCCCTTCTACCTCAAGGAAACGGCTGGCGTAAACTGTAGCTTTGGGACCTGAATTTCTTCACAGACACCCTTCCTAGTTTGTCTTCTTACTAAGAGCTCAGTCCATCAGTCAGAGTTTCATTTCACTTTAAGAACTAGAAGCCATCATCCCAATATGATGAAAAGACTCAGATCTTAGAAAGAAAGAAACCAGTTTAGACATGTTGACTTCAGAGCACTGAGAACAAAAAGACAAAGCAGGGGAGTTCAATTCTTGTTCAGCAAAAACAGCTTCATTTTAATTCATAGTCTCAGAAGGTTTCTTCAAGTACCAAAACCAAAACCAAACCCACTGCCATTGAGTCAATTCTGACTCAAAGAGACTCCCATTGGGTTTCCGAGGCAGTAAATCTTTATGGAAGTAGATTGCCTCATCTTCCTTCCACAGAGTGGCTAGTGGGTTTGAACCACAGACCTTCTGGTTAGCATCAAACGCCTTAGGCACTGCAACACTAGAGCTCCTTTCCTCAAGTATAAGAGCTCAGTCATAAGATTGGGCATCAAGGCCACAGATTGCTGGAGGAGGAGGAGGTATACTCCCTAGTAGGAGTCACCCTTCACACTCTTCATCTATCATGAGAGAGACTTACAATTAAAAGTGAATTACACTATGATCCACTTATTCCACTGCTAGGTATACACCCAAAAGACTCAAAAGCAGGGACTCACGATACATGTACACCAATGTCACAGTAGCCAAAAGGTTACTAATTAATTAATCTAAATGTCCATCAACAAATGAATGGATAAGCAAATGCGATATGCACATACCATGGAACACTACTCAGCTAGTAAGAGAAATAAAGTCTTGGTCTATGCTATGACACGAATGAGCCTTTACAATCTTATGCTGAGTGAAAAAGGACAAATAGTACATGATACAACTTATAAGAAATAGCTAAAATAAGCAAATGCAGAGAGACAGAAAGAAGATTATTGGTTACCAGGGACCAGCAGAAGAGGGAAATGGGGAGTTACTGCTTAATGCGTACAGAGTTTCTGCTTGGAGCAATGAAAAGTTTTAAAAATAGTGGTAATGGCTGCATTATACACAATTGTGCATATAATTAATGCCACTGAATTGTACATTTAAAATGTTTTGAATGGTTAATTTCATGTTAAATGCGAAATGTCAGTAACTAGGTAGTTGGTAAGTGAGGAGTTAAAAACCAAACTCACTGTTGTGGAGTCAATTCTGACTGATAAAACCCTATAGGACAGAGTAGAACCGCCCCACAGGGTTTCCACCAAAGCTATAATGTTTACAGAAGCAGACCGTGAGTTTGAATAGGTATGGAACAGGTGTATATATTTAATTACCATAATGATTTTTTTAAAATTAACTTACAAACTATGAGTTTATCATTCCCTGAACAACTGCCACCAAAGTGTCACAGTAAAACATACTTTGGACTCAGAATGCCTGCCTTTTAGTGGTTGTGTGACTCGGGCAAGTTACATAATTTCCTGGTACCTCAGTTTACCACATGATCTCTCTGTAAAATAGAGAAATTCCACGATATAACACACAAAGCTCTCAGAACAATGCCTAACACCTAATATCAGCTAACACGTAGCAGTACCTGTTTTAGTTACCAAGTGCTGCTCTAACAGAAGATACCACAAATGGGATGGTTTTAACAAAGAGGAATTTATTATCCTACAGTTCGGGAGGCTAGAAGTCTGAGTTCAAAGTGCCGGGCTCTAGGGACTGAGTGAAAACCCCTTAACCTTGGGCTTCAGCTCTGTCTCTTGCTCCCAGCCCACTGAAGCTAGAGGCATCTCTTCACTCAGGCAGCTCCAGAGGCTGACAAACTCAAGGTCAACAAGTGAAAAGGCACAACCCAATATTATCATACCACACAGCAGGCCACTGATTCAAGTCCATTGAAAGTCCCAAGATCAGCAGAGCATGGCAGGCTGCTGAATGAAGACTCGGCTACATGCAGGGTCCAAGCGTGCCAAAAAGCTAGAGGCCATTCCCAAAGCTGCTTCTTATATAGGGGAAGCAGACCACATCCCTAAAGCAGCTACTCAGCTGCTCACGGCAGATTCCACCATGGAGTTGACTGCCAATCTCATCATGGGTAATAACTACCACCAGCTGCCCAGCCACTCAAAACAAGGCCCAGCTAAGTTGACATAAAACCTTAACTACCACAGTACTCTTCCTCAAGTTGATCCCCAATTTTCTCATCTGTCAAAGGGGGTGGCCACAGATGACCTCGTGTTCCTCTTAGTCCTTTATTCGAAACGAATGGTGTCAATTCTGACAGGGTGGAACAGATAAATTCTCTGAGTTTTCTTATACTCAGTTGTTGGCTTATTTGTTTCCACTCTGCTTTAACTATTTTAATTACTCTCTCTGGACCATGACATTATCTGTTCCTCATAAAAAGGAACCTGTGGCTTAGTAGACACAAAAACGTGGTTACCAAGAATCTAAACCACATAATCTGGGATCGGGAGCAGACCTCAGAAAGCAACTTCCTACTCAATTTTCCAATCTTCTTCCAAATCTCTGGCAAAAAGATGATTATCCAGTTTGGGCTTCAATACCATGAGAGGTGGGGAACTCACCACTCACAACGCAGTTGTTTTCTTTGTTGGAGACTTTTAAAGTTTGTTATGTTCCTGCCTTTTGGGAGCTTGTGAACCAGTCTATCGTACCAAAGAATCCTGGTGCTCACTATACGGATATTAACAACAGAATCAGTTTGGGAGAGTTTAAGGCACATTATCTGGTTTGTTCTCATAATTCCTCTGAGAAATAAGTAGGGCGTGCATTATTCCCATATCAAGCAAAAAACAAAAAAAGGACAGGGAGGCCTCAGAAAGTTCAGTGACTTTTCCCACATCACTCACCAGAGCCAGGCCTGGAACCCAGGTCTTCTAACTCCATCCCAGGCTTCTGGTCCCTTTTTACCCATCCGCCAAATTCAGAATCATGAAAGACTCAAATTATACCTGACATACAGTAAACACCATCAACAGTGCTCCTGACCTTTCTCGCTTATTCTGTCTGTAGCCGTCACTGAGTGGTCAGGTGTCCGTGATAATTTTTCTCCCCACTAAGAGCTTCTAATGTTAGTTTAATTAGGCAATCAAAAGTGTAACAGGACGAACATTCCCTTCTCATACATTCGGTAGAGAGCCATCGATTCTAACCCATGTTTGTAACACCTGGAGTGATGACTAGGTGATAATCAGTGCCATTCCCCACTCCCAGGCTAAACAAAGACATTTCATCTAGGTACTTTCTCAAAGACACCAAGTCATTCACCTATCACTGCCTTCTTGAAATTACACACACATGAGATCGGGGTAATTAAGCAGATGGAAACTAAGTTACATGGTGATGTAATCAGCCATAAAAAGTACATAAACACTACTGAACAAGCAAATGCTGTTTATGGCACAGCTATAGTCCACAGGGATGGGAAACCATTCATAAGAAAGTAGAAACCTGACTCATTTTAATTTTGTTTCTGAGAAGGTGTATTTCCTGTTTCAGCTACTGTCCCTATGACCACTGTTTACAAGGTAGCAGACCATCAATGAGATGGATTGACAGCCCACAGCTGTCAACGGGCTCAAACACAGCAATGATGGTGAGGATGGAGTGGGACCAGGCAGCATTTTGTTCAGTTGTACATAAGATCACTATGAGTCGGAACTGACCTGACGGCATCTAACCACAACAATATGGAGGTGTGTGTGATTCTCTTTACCATTCATCCCTCATCCTACAAACCACAATGCTTCCAGAAATGCTTCAATTACCTTCCTGTGGGAATGGGGTCGGTCCTTTTTCATTTTCCAGAGCCTTTGGATGCAACAGTTTGTCAGTTCACAGTTAAGTCTTAACACCACAGTGAAGGTGAGACCAAGGAGGGAGATTTTGAGAGTCAAGTTTGGTGGCCAATGGTTCTAGGAAAGTGGCTAGGTCACCTGCCCTTTGTAAGTGAGAAAAGCAGCCAGGCAGTTCACCACAGCACACCGGTTTCATATCAGCACTTGAAGATCTTCTACAACGGAGCCTCCACAGCTTCTCGCTGGAAACATTTTCTAGGTGGAAAGATCTTTCCAGGTTCATTGTTACTCCATCTTAAAACCTAACAAATCATACTTTATTCTCTGCACACAGGGAGGTCTCCTCCCCATCTTGATTAACAACGCCATGTGAATAAAACCTGCTTGGGTCCACTGATTCAAGTAAATAGTTAAGTACCAACAAGGCAAGTGTCAAGACAGGTGCTTGGACAATTAAGGCACTCCCTGTTCCTTAGAGGTACCTGACCAAGCCGACCAATTCTTCCCAACAGTTGGCCATCTTTCCCCAGTCCTCTGAGCTCATACATGGTGCCTATGTTATGGATATCAAGTAAATATTTTTTTTGAAAGGCTCAATGGTCCCACAGTGATGCCAATATGGGTTCTCCTTAAAGAGATGTCAAGACATTTGCATAAGAAACCGGGCCCCAAACATTACCTGATTATCCCGTGACTGGAACAGAGTTTGACTAATACTTGCAATAGAAAGTCAATACCAACATGGCTGGAAAATGATCATTTTACAAAACATTCAGGGTCTGAGCATAATGGGATAACAAGGGCAAGTGAAAACATCTATGGGCCAGGAGCATGTCATCTGGGTTCTCATCTCTGCCCCAGAAACGCAACCCTCATCAAGCCCCACCTTCACTTCTCAATGAGGTGCACTAACTTCACATCTGCTGACCTCTGCTCTACCACCAGCTTTTCTTCTGAAAATTTTTAATTATATTTCAGGCATTTTTTAAAAGTACAGAAGAACTACAGCAGACAACCATATATCCAACACCTAGTTTTAACAGATTTTACCCTGTCCTACTTGCTTTAGATTTCTTTAAATAAGCCAAAAACAAAACCAAACTCACTGCCATCAAGTCGATTCTGACTCAGAGACTCCCTTTGGGTTTCTGAAATGATAAATCTTTACGGAAGTAGGTTGCCCAGTCGTCCTTCCATGGAGTGTCTGGTGAGTTTGAACTGCCAACCTTCGGTCAGTAGGCAAATGCCTTAGTCACTACACCACCAGAGCTCTTTTCTTTAAATAAAGTTATCATCAAAGGTTCTCTTCCCATTCCACTGTGCTCCCTGTACCCCAGAAGAGAATCATTATCTTGACAGCAGAGTGATTCCCTCACATTCATGTTGTGTACCATGACCATACAAATTGTTGTTGTTGTTGCTATAGAGTCGATTCTGATGCATAGTGACCTATGTGACAGAGTACAACTGCCCCCAAGGGTTTTCCTACGCTGTAATTTTTATGGAGGAGTTCGGGTGGTATAAGGGTTAAAGCATTCAGCTGCTAACCTAAAGGCCAATAGTTCCAAGCACCAGCTGCTCCAAGGAAAAAAGATAAAGCAATCTACTTCCATAAACATTTACAGCCTAGAAACCCTATAGCGAAGTTCTGTACCAAAGGGTTGCTACAAATTGGAATGGACTCAATGTCAGTGGGCTTTGGTTTTGCTAATCTTTATGGGTACAGATTGCCAGGTCTTTTTTCTCCACTTAGCCACTGGGTTGTTCAAACCATCAACCTTTTGCTGGCAGCAGAGCGCTTTACCACTGTACCACCAGGGCTTCTTGACTACACAGATGTCCATAAATATATAATATTGTTTGGTTGTGTACTTTAGATAAATGGCAGCATGTAACACATATTCTAATTTTTTTTTCTTTCACTACCATTGATATTAATCCTTGTTGATACTTGTAGCTCTGGTTCACTCACTTTAGTATTCTCTCACACACACACAAATATACCATAATTTGTTTTTTCACCCCCTACTGGTAGATCTTGACAAGTGTTCATTCACTTACTAATTCATCAAACATTCATTCAAATCTACTGTGTGTCACGGGAGCTCTGGTGGTGTAGTGCCTAAGGCATTTTACTGCTAACCAGAAGGCTGGCGGTTCAAACTTTCCAGCCACTTTTTGGAAGGAAGGCTGGGCAATCTACTTCCACAGTGATACTGCCTCAGAAACCCAAGGAGGGGTCGCTATGAGTCAGAGCCAACTCCACGGCAGTGCGTTTGGTTTTGGACTGTGTATGATGCACTATGTAGGCACTGAAAACAAAGAGAAATTATGTAATTCTCGCATGATGGAAATGCTGAGCCTGGGGACACCCTAAAGACTATGCCGGCAGTCAGTTGGACATTTACATCTAGAGCTCAGGAAGGGAGTAAAGCTTGAAAAATAAGCCTTATGCTAATGAGTGCCAGTTGAAGCCAGGAGAGTAGACGAGTTGACCAAGGGAAGGCATTTGGCTAATCACAGGCCCATGAAACCATGCCACTACATGTCAGGAAGGTTTGTATTCAGTAGTAAATAAACAAAACAGGAGACGCTTCTACCAATATCTCCAATTAAACTGACTCTGACTGGGAGTAGCAGCCCTCCACAGCAAACAGTGAGAAGAACCCACACCAAAAGCATACCTGGCACTTCCACTGTGCCTGAAAACGGTGGAGTAATACAGAAACCCTGCCACTGACAGTGCCCAGCACCACGACGCCCTGCAGCCATGGACCCATCCTAGAATCTCTGCTTCCCTCCAGCATTCTGAGAGCATTCCCTAAACCACTGCCTGGGAGGATGTTCACACCTGCAAAGTGTCTTCAATGATTGCCTGTTTACTCCTCCACGTTCTCTGGGGAATGCTACCTTGGATAAAACATCTTGGAGACTCTGAATGTTAAAAGATAAAGCACAAAGTTAAAAGAATCCTATTATGCCTGTCTATGTCTGTCACCTACGCAGACATCAGCAAAAAAAAAAAAAAAAAAACACTAAATGGGCATGTAAAAGCGGCAACAGAAGAGGCCCAGGTGTTCCTAGGTAGGGCTGAAGGAATGAAGAATGAAGCACAGGGTAATAATCGGAGGCTACCATTCTGATTTCCAAGGCACCTATCTCAAGGAGGTAACGGCCCCTGCGTGGAACACACAGGCGATGCCAGAGGCAGGCAAAACAAGAAGACGGGGGCCAGGCACTCAGTCCTCTCTCCAGAAGAGTTGAGGAAAATTTGCACATAAGCCAAGAATTCAAGGGAGAAAGTATCAAGGGCCACAAGAGTAGAGGAGAATGGGTGCCCCAGAAACTTGGAGGTTCTAGGCGAGTGGTGATACTTGAGCAGAGCATTGATGGACATGCAAGATTTCAACACGCTGAGACAGGAAACAGACATATCAGGAAACCCATTGCCATCAAGTCAATTCTAATTCATAGTGACTGTAGTAGTTATGTTTGTGTGTCAACTTGGCTGGGCCTGGTTGAGTGGCTGGGCAGCTGGTGGTAGTTATTCCCCATGATGAGACTGGCAATCAACTCCAAGGTGGGATCTACCATAAGCAGCTGAGTAGCTGCCTTTGGGTATGTGGTCTGCTTCCTGTATATAAGGAGAAGCCTTGGGAATGGTCTCTAGCCTATGGCATGCTTGAACCCTGCATGTAGCCGAGTCGTTGCTCAGCAGCCTGCTATGCTCTGCCGACCTTGGGACTTACAATGGACTTGAATTAATGGCCTGCCGTGTGGTTTGGTAACATCGGGACTGTGCCTTTTTACTTGTCAATCTTGGGGCTTCTCAGCCTCAGCAGCTGAGTGAAGAAATGCCTCTAGCTCCAGTAGGCCAGGAACAGGACGCAGAGCTGGACATCAAGGTTGAAGGGCTTTCACCCAGCCCCTCGAGCCTGGCACTTTGAACTTGGACTTAAAGCCTCCAAATTGTAAGAATAAACTCGTTTGTTTAAGCCATCCCATTTGTGGTATATATCGTTGTCAGGGCGGCACTAGGTAACCAGAACAGTGACCCTATAACACAAAGTAGAACTGCCCCCATGGGGTTTCCAAGGCTATAATCTTTATGGAAGCAGGTCACCAGGTTTTTCTCCCACCGCACAGCTGCTGGATGGGTTTAAACTGTCCACCTTTATGTTAGCAATTGGGTGCTTAACCATTGGACCACTGGGGATCCCTACCAGGAAAAGGGACTCTAATATGATAACCAGCAGCAGAAACTGGGGTGGTAAGAGCCTGCTAGAAGGCTGGTTGTGGGTTTGTTGTACCAAGGAAGGTGGTGGTTGTTAGCTGTTGTCAAACTGGCCCCAACTCCTGGTGACCCCATGCACAATGGAAGGCAATGCTGCCCAGCCCTGTGCCCTGCCCGCGATCAGTGCAGAGCAGACCAGTTATAGGGTTTTCACCGGCTGATTTTCCAACGTCAATCTCCAGGCCTTTCTTCCTCATCCATCTTAGTCTAGAAGCATCATAGCAACACATACGCTACTAATGACAGACAGGTATGGGCTGCACCTGAGGTGCCTCGGCAGGGAATCAATCCCGGGTCTCCTGCATGGCAGGTGAGAGTTCTTCCACCATTGCCCCTTCAAGGGAAGGTGGAAGGAAATAAAGTTGGAAAGTCAGGATTACAGACAGACAGACCATGGAGGGCCCTGAACAGCATGCTAAGTGGAGAAGACCTCAGCTGTGAGCTCTAGAGGGAGCCAGATAAGTATGAGAGGAGAGCTGAGCCTGAGGACACGTCACCTGGCAACCACCTCTGGGAAATGCTACCACACACATCGGAAAAATAAACGGCACAGCTTAAATATGGAAGATGGTGAAACCACAGAGGCAAAATATTTTTCAGATAACTTTAAAATGCTTAAAACAAAAATTATGTTTGAACCATTCAGCTTAACCCAGGTTAACTCACTGGGAAGAAAATGGACATGGCAATGATATTTTTTAAAATCTGTAGTGTGACATGGCCTCTTGTACAACCCATAGTCTTACCCTCCTTCAAGGATCAGCTCTGGCCTTTACTTTAGAAATTACCAATTTTCTGTAATTGTCTCGATTATACATCTGAGCACATTGTCATTTAAAACTTATTCATCCAGAAATATATAATTTATATCCCTCATCTTTCCAAAAAGATTATTTGTAGCACAGCAATTCATGTCATACTTTTCATGCCATGTTCTTCTTATCTACCAGTCTATAGTATGATCTTCTTTTGAACAAAGCCTATGTAATGTACATCTTTTCTTTCAAAACACCCCACCCAGTAGGAGCGATTCTGACATATGTCAGTGTCCAACAGATCCTTGTTGACTGATTTCCATTGCCTCCAGCCTTAGTAAGATCATTTAGGAAAAAAAGTCTCCCTATATGCTCATCAAAGGAGCTCTGATTTCTTAGTGGTTAAAGTACTATGATTCCGACAAAAAGGCTGGCAGTTCAAATCCACGAAGTACTCCACAGGAGAAACACGAGGTAGCGTCCATCAAGATTTACAGCCTTGGAAATGCTCTGCCGTTCTGCTCTGTTCTATCGGGTTGCTATGAGTCGAAATTGACTAGATGGCAGTGGGTTTGTTTTTTGTTTCATTATATGCTTTTCATTGGTGACCAGTTACCTCATAAAAGTAACCCTGTGGAAGGCATCAACTTCCTCTCTCAGTATCCTTTTGATGTGGTTTATATAGGACCCCTTCCTCGGAGGTGAAAAACCCAAACTAAACACTGAAGTTTTCCCTGTGAGGGAAACTAATGAGGAGATATATACACATACACACACACACACACACACACATATACATACATATATATTAGTGCACTGAAGAAATATGTATGTAAATTCCACAGTGAACTTTTTAATTTTGTAAATAAATAATGCTTTTGGAAAGAGTTGCTTCACATATTTATCTTTAGGGTAAATTTTTATTCTATTTTTAATATGTGCTTTTGAAAAGGTCATCAGTGCTCATCAAACATTTCACCTATTACTTCTGGTGACAGAGTCTTAATGTAAGACAGGGTTCAGGTCTACCCAGGAAAATGAAACTACGGCTCACTCATGAGGATTCCGGAAATGATATCTATAAGATATTACCTGACATCCCTGAGTTTTTCTCTCCATCCATTAGGGATTCACCAACCAGCACTCACGTGCTTTACGAACAACACAGCACTTACACTAAATTGGGGCATCACCACTATCCCACTATAAATGGGTTTTCTGCTGCTGCTGCTTCCCTCTAGCCTTTTTTAATGGGTTTGTTTGTTTTAAAACCAAGGTTTCAAAAATGTAATTTTAAATATCAAAGCAGAGTATATTCCTAGCATTTTATGTACTGAAGTCTCCCTGTAACTGACCTGCCGAGCAGTGCAGCACAGCATAGGGGAGCTACTGCCTCGAGTCCATGCCAAAAGAATCTCACTGTATTACCACTTCCCCTACAACACGGTCCCACAGGCTCCTATAGCATTAAAGGAAGGGTTCCCTCTATCAAAACTCAAGCTGTGTTCTAAGTTCTACATATGGAACTCTGTGGTAGTTAAGGTTATGTGTCAACTTGGCTGGGCCTGGTTTTGAGTGGCTGGGCAGTTAGTTATTCCCCATGATGAGACTGGTAATCAACTCCATGGTGGAATCTACTGTGAACAATTAAGTAGCTGCCTTGGGGATGTGGTCTGCTTCCAGTATATAAGATGATGTTTTGAGAAAGGTCTCTGAGTTTTGGGCACATCTGGATCCGGCATGTGGCTGAGTCTTCATCTCAATGGCCTGCCATGTTATCTGCTGATGTTGGGACTGCTAATGGACTTGAACTAGGAGCCTGCCTGTTACTTGATAATCTTGGGACTGTGCCATTTTACTTGTCAACCTTGGGTTTGTCAACCTCAGCAGCCAGCAGCTGCCTGAGTTAAGAGAAGCCTCCAGTTTCAGTGGGCCAGGAGCAACAGGGAGAGCTGAAGCTCAAGGTTGAGTGGATTTCACCCAGCCCCTAGAAGTGGCACTTTGAACTTGGACTTCTAGCCTCCTAAACAACAAAAGAATAAATTCCTGTTTGTTGAAACCACCCACTTGTGATATTTTCTGTTAAAGCAGCACTAGAAAACCAATACAAACTCAGAATTCACTTTTACTATAGAAACAATCCTAGAAGTTCCCATGACAACCCACAAAGACTATATACCCAACACGTGGTAAAAGTGTCTCTATGAAGAAGTGGATCTCATATCTGATGTCAGTAGGCCTGTGCTTGGGTATTCTAGTACCACTAGCAAAAGGGCAAAGCCCTGTGAAGTTAGTGGGGCCCCACCTGAAGACAGGCAAAGGCAAAAGCTCCACCCATGCATATGGATGTACCATAGCCACTTGCCACCTGGTCAGAGGAAACTGGAACAAAGGCCTCTACTATTATCAAATGCATTGGAGCTTTATAAAGGAAGTGGTAAATATCTGGCGGCCCATTTCATGACAGCTTTGACTCATCACTGAGTATTAGTAATATAAATGTTGTGTATTCCCCTGCTACATTTAGGTAGATATCAGTTCTTTCATCTTATCTGAAAAGTCTTCTGGGACATTTACAAACTTTACTCACATTCAACTTATTTGCATACCCATTCCAGGATGCTACTTAAGGGCATCCTTGAATTCTCAGAAATTCAACAATCACTACTGCAAGTACGATAGCTCTTATTACCACTTACAGACAGCACTCTGCAGTACTGAACATACTTGAACCTCACACCCTTAACTCTCTCAACCATCCTATGAGGTAGGTATACTCAGAGGAAAGGGAGGTACCTAAAACAAAAAGCAACTGGTAGTCCCCCCAAAACATAAACCCAAATCTGGCTCCTCTTCTGCCTCTTCCTATTACTCCTGGGGCTGCTTCTCTCCTCACACTGGAGGCTCTGGGCAGCCATTTGTTGATCAAATGAGCCATATGCCCAGAGCCACCCGATCTGATATCACACCCCTGGTACCCACAGCCCAGCACCCCCTGAGTCTGTTCACTATCTGCCTGCAGCTTCTGCAGAGTTGAACCCCATTTGCATACAGGCTAGCACTGAAGTTTCCCCAAAATTAAAAATAGCATACCAAAAAGGAAAAAAAGAGCTCAAAAAGAGAAATGGGACTAGAAAAGGCAAGTGTTTGGCCAAGGGATGACAATGTACTGAGGCCGTCTTCCAAGCCTGTGAGAAGCAAGAACCAATGTGATTACCCAGTCAGGCCAGCCCTATCGTGAGCTACCACTGGAATGAGAACCCAAGCCTTTACCTAGACTTGGGCTATTTGAGGTCTGTTACTTCCTGAGGTTCTAGCATCTCTTATGTTTCTGCAGGTATCTAATTTCAGCTGCAAAAGACAGAGTCCAGAAAATGAGGCAGACCCATCTAAGAGCCTGCAGAAACAAAGAGCAGCGTGTCCCAATGAAGAAATTTCAAATAAAAGGCTCCAAGATGGAAACAGATCAGACAAGCAAAACGACAGGTAAGAGAGCCATGGTAGCAGACCCAGCCCTGAGTTGAAATTCGGAAGACACGTGGAACAAGGAGCAGTGATGAGCAAGGCATTAAAAGCAACGACTCAGGCTTGGATTTGAAAAATGAGCAGAGGACCAGAAAGTTTAAGTGACAAGCCCAAGGTCACACAGCTTAAAGGGAAGAGAGACTGGAGTGCAGAACTCCTGCTTCTGAGCACTGTTGTAACATACCTCACTGAAGCAGGAGGTGTCCATGACTTTGACTAAACGTTGGTTTTTAAAGAAAAAGCACCCAGTCTGCTCAAAAAGAGCTCAAAAGGGGTTATAAGGGTGCCATAGTTTCCTAAAAGAGGTTAATCAGCTGCCTGGCTAGACCATAACACTCAGGCTTTCCAACAGGGTGATATTCAATTTCCCGAAAAGCTGCCATCCTGAATGAATGCCAATGACACACAGGAGTTCAAAATGGAATTCAAGGGGGGAAGGATGCTGCTGTAATAGGCAGAAACCTAACACATTCAGCAGATACTCTAATATTAGTTGATTTACTGGATCAATGAATAAATGTCAAGACTGGTAGGCTCCAAAAATGTTTCATTTTCAAGAATTTAAAAGACTAAGCACAACATAAAATCCAGAACTCATAAAGGGAAAAGACTGATAAATTTTATAGGATTTATATTTTTAAAGATTCTCCAGAAAGAAATTTAAAAAGAAATAGACAACTAATGGAGAAAATATTCACAAATACACAGAAAAGGTTTTAATATCTTTTATTCGCAAAGCCCCTACAAATCAGTAAGAAAATATGAGTATTTGAATAGATAACTGTCCAAGGAAATAACAGATCCAAAAAATATTTTTAAAGACCTCACTCTCGATTCAAGAAATGACCAGCAAGCAATAAAATCGCAATTTTCAACCTATGCATTTTAAAAAGAAAAATTGGTAATATTAAGAGTGGAGAAATAAGCATGTTCATGCTGTTGACATAATAGCAAAACGGATTAAACCAGGAGGGCGACTTGATCCAGTCATGCCAGGTCTAGGAGTTTCTCCTACAAAAGCACTTGTCTGTAGATGAAGGAGTAATTAAAAAGGGATGTTAACTGCAGCATGTTGTTGTTGTTGTTGTTGTTAAGTGCCGTCGAGTCGTTTCCAACTCATAGCAACCCCATGCACAGCAGAACGAAACAC
>NW_006921700.1:2369365-2371444 GCF_000298275.1 Orycteropus afer afer | reverse complement strand
GTAGACGTGAGTTTTGAGGCTGAGCCTCTGGTGTTTAAAACCCAGCGAGATGCACCTGGTGCATAGGTAACAGCCCAGTTTATAGACTGAGACAGACGAGGAAGAAGGAAGAGGCCGTCCACTTCTGAAAGAATTGGCCAGGGAAAACCTTATGAATAGCAAAGAATCGATTGTGGAACTGCAGCATAGCTTATAGAATCAAAAATCGAAAACTGGTCCAACCGTGGCTACCCATCATATTATCACAGTCATCCACGTGACTCTTGTAGTCGCTAATACATAGATATAGGCAAATATGTACCTGATTGGGAAAGATAATCAAGGTATACGAACTGAAGATCACAAGTTACAAAACATTAACTATATAGTATGATTCTTATTTTGTTTAAAACATTCCATGGATCTATGGATATGCAGTTTGGTTTGTGTAAGCTGAGGATAAGGCTGAAAGGGTTCCCACCCAACTTCACACTGGTTATCTCTGAGCAGATGAGATTAAAAAAAAGTGAGGTGAAATGTTTTTAAGAAAAAGAAAGGTAAGATTATGGATGATCCTTATTTTCTGTATTATTTTCTTCATTTTCCCAATTTTCTATAATATTCCTGAGTTCAACTGAGTTCTTTTGTAGTCAGAAAGAACTAGATTTAAAATTAACCAAACCTCATATCACATACGAAAATTAACCTAAAATGTATTGTTGTTGTTGTTGTTGGGTGCTGTTGGATCCATTCAGACTCATAGAGACCCTACAGGACACAGTAGGACTGCCCCATAGGGTGTCCTACACTCTAATTTCTACAGGACCTGGTTGCCAAGTCTTTTCTCCCACGGAGCCACTGGTGAGTTCCAACCACTGATCTTGTTTGTGGTCAGTGGCCAAACACTTAACCACTGCACCACCAGGGCTTGTTCAAAACGTATTAGTGACCTAAATATAAGAACTGAAATCATACAAATCTTAGAAGAAAACACAGAAGCTTCAAGACCTTGTTTTTGACAATGGGTTCTTATATATGACACCAACATCACAAGTAGACAAACTGGACTTCATCAAAATTTAAAACTTTATGCATCAAAGGGTTTTATCAAGAAAGTGAAGAGAATCTACAGAATGGGAAAAATATTTAGTAACCAAGGCTTTAATATCCAGAATATGTAAAGAATTCCTACAACCAATAAAAAGAAAAACAACCCAACTGAAAAATGGACAAAGGACTTGAATAGACATTTCTCCAAAGAAGATATACAAATGGCCAATAAGCGCATGAAAAGATCAATGCAAATGTAAACCACAATGAGGATAACACAGTAGACCACACAGATGGTGATTATCAAAAAAAAAGCCTCACAGAGAATATGGAGAAATTGGTACCCTTACCCATTGCTGGCAGGAGTTACAGTGGTGCAGTGCCTAAGGCATTTGACTGCTAATCAGAAGGTTTGTGGTTCAAACCCACCAGCTGCTCTGCTAAAGGAAGATGGGGCAATCTACTTCCGTAAAGATTTACCTGCTTGGAAACCCAATGGGAGTCACTATGAGTCAGAATCCACTTGATGACAGTGAGTTTGGCTTTTTTTTTTTTTTGGTATTCATTGACGGTGAGGATGTAAACAGTACAGGCACTGTGGAAAACAGTTTGCCAGTTTCTCAAAAAGTTAAACACAGAATTACCATACAGTCCAACAATTCCAGTCCTATGTATACACCCAAAATAATTGAAAGCAGGGACTCAAACTTATACTTGCACACCAATGTTCATTGCACCATTATTCACAACAGCCAAAAGAGGGAAACAACTCCACTGTAACAGAGGAAGGGATAAATTAAATGTAGTTGGTATGTATGTATGAATGTATACACACACACATGCACAATATGCCACAGTATCATTTCTGCTTCTCCACTTGACATTTGGTAATAACATATAAAAGCAAAAATCCGAACCCACTGCCATTGAGTCGATTCCAACTCATAATGACTCATAATGACCCCATTAGGTTTCCAAGGTGGTAAATTGCGGTGTAGTAAATTACTTAGTGTGGCTTTTCTACCCATAAGTCTTTGTAAACTCCAAGGT
>NW_006921700.1:2365262-2368735 GCF_000298275.1 Orycteropus afer afer | reverse complement strand
AGAACATGTGGCCTCCTTGTCATTTTAGCACAAATCTTTACAGAAGTAGTTTGCCTCATCTTCCTTCCACAGAGCAGCTGATGGGTTTGAACCACCAAATTCTGCTTAGCAGTCAAATGCCTTAGGCACTCCACCACCACCAGAGCTCCTTTACATTATATATGTGTACAGACACACACACACACACACACAATGGAGTATTACTCAGCCATAAAGAGAAATTAAATTCTGATACATGCCAGAGCATGAATGAACCTTGGAAACATTATACTGAGTGAAGTAAGTCTGATACAAATGGGCAAATAGTCTATAATCCCACTTACACGAAATATATAGAACAGGAGCATGCATAGAGACCAAAGTTTAGTAGTGGGTATCAGAGGCTGAGGGGCGAAGGAATGGGGAGTTACTCCTTAAGGAGTGATAAGCTATTGGGGTGATAAACTTCTAGAAATGGATAATGGAGATGGTTGTACAATTTGGTGACTGTAATTAATGTCACTGAATCATATGCTGATTAAAATGGCAAATACTTTGTTACATACCTGCAAAAACAGCAAGGAGGCCGCATGTTCTGACCTCCTCTAATCCCAGAAGAGGAAGACAGAACTACCATCAATAGCCCAAGGCCTATTCCTGAGAGGCCAGACATGCTGCCTCCCTCCAGTCCTTTCTCCAACCATTCCTCCCAAAGCACCCACCACCTCTCTGGGTTCGATAATTCGCTGCAGTGGCCACACAGAACTCACGGATTACGGGGTTTATTAGGGAAGCACCAGGCTACAATTCAAGTTCAGGAACAATACTCAGTCTCTCTCCCAGCCCACCATCCCTCAGCCGACAGTCTCTCACAGTCTCTCTCCCAGCAGTGCGTGTCCCTTGGTGTCTCACTCAGCAATGCCCGTCTCTTGCGTCTCTTTCAGCAGCACGTCTTCCTCAACCAGCAGTCAGAGAGAGTTCTGCCTCTAGAAGGCCTCCTTTTGAGCCTAGCAGGGTGGTCAAACTAGCCAATCATAGCATCAAAACTCTAAGCACCTGAGAGAGAGTAGGCACCTCCCAGAACATTGTTTTGTGCCACTCCCAACAGAAATACTCCAGGTGGACAACTTCAGCAATCAGGAGCTCCTCAGTTGCTCATACAAAATCCCACCTTGGAGTTTACAAAGACTTATGGGTAGAAAAGCCACACTAAGTAATTTACTACACCACAATACCACAATAAAATAAAATTTTAAAAAGGTTCCGTATTGTATGATTCCATTTATATTGTAACAGTCTCAAAACTGTAAAATTATAAAGATGGAGAACAGATTTAGTGATTGCTAGGGGTTAGGAATGATTACAAGTGTGGGAGGAGGTGATGTGACCTCAAAAGGACAGCATGAAGAGCTTTGTGATGATGGAATAGTTCATCTTTATCACCATGGAGGTTACATGAATCTAATCATGTGACAAAACGGTATGGAACTATACACACACATTGTACCAACAGCAATTTCCTGGTACTAGAGTTAGATCAAAAAAAGCTCTGGTGGTGCAGTGGTTAAAGCATTCGACTGTGAACCAAAAACATTGGCAATACACAATAATTTTTTTTCTTTTTAATTTAAAAAAAGGTCAGCCAGCTACTTCACAGGGAAAGGATGAGGCAGTCTGCTTCCATAAAGATTTACAGCTTTGGAAACCCTATGGGACTATTCTACTCTGCCCTACAGGGTCACTATGAGTCAGAATTGACTTGATGCAGTAGATTGGGTACAATTATTTAAGATGCAACTACCATTCACTGGGTGAAGGCACATGGATGGAATCTTTTATACTAATTTTTTTTTCAACTTCATGTGAATCTATATTTTTAAACTTTTAAAATTAAATTAGGACAGAGAGGGAAAAGTGGTGAATCTGGGTAAAGGGTATATGGGAGTTTTCAGTATTACATTGGCAACTTTTAAGTTTGAAAATATTTCAAAATAAAAAGTTAAAAAAAAAAAAAAACATTTCATAACATATAGAATTCACTAGTTCATTCTGAAGGCAAGGAATAAGCCATCTATGAGAAACCAGCAGAGATGACTCTCATCATGAGACCATCTATCAAAAAGAGAACTGTATGTGGATCACTGTTGCTCTTCTCAGAGATTCAACACCCTCTGAGGTCCTCTGGTGGTGCAGTGACTAAGGCATTTGACTGCTAATCAGAAGGCTGGCAGTTGAATCTATCAGCCACTCTGTGGAAGGAAGATGGAACAACCTACTTCTGCAAATACTTACTGCCTCAGAAACCCAATGGGGGTTGCTATGAGTCAGAATTGACTCAATGGCAGCGAGTTTGTTTTGTTGTTGTTGTTGTTTGAGGTACTCTGGTGTCCTTAGAACTTTCCACCCTTAGACCTGGTATGTAACACACAGTGTCTCTTGATACAATGCCGACTCTTGTTTCTGTAACTATTAAGTCACCAAAAACTGAAGCTAGGACTCATTGTCTATGGACCCTCCAATAATAAAAATCTATGTGTTTTAACCTTTTTCTGCCCAACACTGTTCACAGTAGGACTCTCTTGAGCACATCCATTTCAGGAAAATGTGCTCCATTGAACTATCTTCTGTCCTGGTTCACCTGACAAAGCCATTTATCCTTTGGTGACTGATGCCTTCACACAACCAGAAATTCTACCATGAAATAGCATTTACCTGCATTTCATGGAGTATGACCTGCATTTCCTTCCTTCAGTACATCAAGGCCTACAGTTAACTTGTGAAATCAAGGGACTGAAGCAAGAGCTTATAAGTAAAAGGACAAAAAACAACTTTGTCACAGTGGCACTTCTGCACCTCCATCTGGTATTTGGTACTGGCTTAATAATGAAGTGGGCATGTGTGCTGAGCTCCAGCAGTGAGGGTACTCTGTTGGCCACCATCAGGGGGATGCACACATGTAGTTGGATGAGTGTGCACTGAGCCAGAAAACACACCCAAGTCCATGGTCAAAGAGGCTGGCTAGCTTTGGGGAACTGGAGTCTATAATCACTTAACAGACACAGTTCAGTGAGTGAAACCCATGGCCTTATGCTGACCATCCACTTACTCTAACCACTTGTATGAGGAATGTCCATAGGACAGAAGGTCTCATTTCTGAACATGCCCACCAGAACTTAGACATCCAGACATGAATCATGTCATTCTAAGCAATCTTCTGAGAGCCACCAAGGGACTGCTATTTGGGGCCTACATGAACCACCTTCGGAAGGTTTATGTTTTTAAATACTCTTAAGGGTGAATGCTGTCCATCATTAGAGAGGGAATGAGATTATTTTGAAAGTCAAATATGAGTCAGTTCTAAATCTGGTAAACAAGGTAGGTCTGTATCATGCACTTCCCACTCCTAATCCTCCTCTGGTCCCATTCACCAAGCTCAGAGCCTTGGAAAAGACTCTTTTGCCTCATCTCTCCAAATAAAAGTTGTTGTTTTTTTT
>NW_006921700.1:2357636-2364667 GCF_000298275.1 Orycteropus afer afer | reverse complement strand
CTACTTCCGTAGTGATACTGCCTCGGAAACCCAAGGAGGGGTCGCTATGAGTCGGGTTTGACTCGACGGCACACAACAACAACAATGATTCACCTAAGCTGGACCCAATTGGCACAAACCAGGAATTTTCAGGGCCAGAAAGAATGTGTGGTCAACCAGCATCTAACCCATCACAAGACTCTTAGTTCTCTAGTGCTGCAATAGTGGATAGTGTTAACAAACAAATTTATTCTGTTACAGTTTTGGAGGCTGGAAGTCTGAATTCAGAGTGCCGGCTCTACAGAAAGACTTTTTCTCTGTGACTCTTGTTCCTAGGAGGCCCCCAGCACAGGGATCCTGGGTCCTTTGGACACACTCTGCACCTGGCTCCTCCTCCTTGGTGGTGGTAGGTGCCCTTCTGTACTCCCTTCTCTTTATGTTGCAGGCTACATCCCAGGGAAGCTCCCCTTATGTGGGATCAGGGCTGTGATGGGACTAAGGGTGTTGCAACCCACCCTTAAACATAATCCTTTTACACTTGATCAGCTTTATCACATCAGATCACATGATGGGGAATCATTACATATCTGCCACATTACATCATTATACAACTTCTAAACCCCTGAGAAACATGGCCCAGCCAAGATGACACAGAGTTTTAGGGGACACAATTCAATCTGACAGCCAGATCCTTTCACATCTGCCTCCCAAACCAGACTCTTGTCTCTTCCCATATCTGAAGCATCTTGGTTTTGGCATTTCTTCTCTATCTTTCCACATGGGCTCACTAGTGCCATGGTCTCCTTGTCTTCAATCTCCCTCCTCCAAATTATGCCACAAACCACTGGTACATTCACCTCCCTGGAACACAGGTCCTTGGGCGAGAGGGACCCATGACTCCCAGAGCCTCTTGAACTAAAATCCAAACTTCTTAGCCTGTTACTCAAGGCTCCCTGGGCTCTGACTCTCCACGGGCCACCAGTTCTGCTCTCTCTTTCAGCCTGACCTTTACATGATGTGGCTGCTGCCCCAGTGTCTTCTATACCCGTCTCAACCAAGTATAGGCTCCATGAGACTTAATCCCTCCTTTGAGTCCCAGTCCTAGCACACACTCTCGCCCATAGAAAATACCCAATAAAGACTAATTTTACTAATGAAACTGATTTGGTCCAAGTATAACTTAATAAATGGCTTTGAACACAATTGTAAGAGAAGTTCCAAAATTTCCCAAGCAATGGCAGTGTTGTCAGGATAGTCTTCAACTGATTTCACTGAACAATAAAACTTACTTAGACATGTAAGTTCTAGTCAATTGTTAAATATCATTCATCACTGTGGTGCAGTGAATTACTTGGTATGGCTTTTCTAGCCATAGCATTTGTGACTCCCACCAAATTACTGCGTGGGACCATGCAAATAAGGTGTATAGAACTCTAATGTGAGGATTGGTTAGTTTTGCTATGCTGCTGGGCTTAAAATGAGCTTCCCTGGAGGCAGAAAGGGGGATCTCACTGCCATCAAGAGAGAAGAGCCAGAGATATAGTGAAGCACGTCCTTGGATCCAAGGTCCCTGTGCTGGACCTCCCTGGCAGAGAGACATCCAGCAGAGACAGCTGGCAGAGAGATGCCCAGCAGAGGAACCAAGAGGCACAAGATAGAGTGACAGGTTTACCTAGCCCACAGAGCAAGAAAGCTGAATGCCACTGGGCAGGAAGCTTGCTGGCAGAGAGGGGGTCATGAAATGACACAGCCTGAGGTCAGGGCAGCAGTAAAACTCCCATGCAAACCCCAAGACTCGCAAGCTCTAGAGGGAAAACCTTGACAGCTCATGAGGCAGCTGCAGGTGCCAAAGGGCCTAATGTCAACAAGGAACCCAGGGTAGAAGATCACAGACCCTGGTGAAACCAAGACTCAAGTGAAACTGAGACTGAGCAGACAACGAAACAGAGGAAACCACAGATAGCACAATTTGGGATTTGTAAGAAAAGTCATCAGCCAGGGAGCTAATCCTCAATCCTAAGCTTTTGCCAGTGGTGACTGCTATGAGCCAGGAAAGGACACAACTGATTAGCCTCCCTGAAGTCCAGGCAAGAGACCACTTCTCAACAGGGCAATGGCTGCCAACTTAACAGACTTCCAACACTAACTCACTGAAAGAGCACTTCACTGGGGACACACGACAAACATCCCATTGCTTTTTTTATTGTGATTTGGGTGAAAGTTTACAGAGCAAATTCACTTTCCATACAGCAGTTCACATACACTTTGTCTCATGACATTGACCACAATTCACCACAATGCAACAGCTCCACTCCCACTTCCTCCCCATAGTTACCTCTTCCCTGTGTCCTTCCCTCCATGCACTCCTGCCCCATGAGCTATGTCCATACACAGCCCTTCTCTTCTCCCATGATTGTTCTCTCCATAAGTGTATCTACCTAGTGTAAGTGTTCACCTCATATGTCTGTCTTTTGTTTGGCTAGAAGCCACAGGTGTGGGTTCAATTCCAGATCTAAAGGGCAGCTAGGGGCCATAGTCTCAGGGGTTCCATCAGGTTCTATCAGACAAGCAAACCTGGTCCCTTTCCCCCTACCCCAAATGATTTTGAGTTTTGTTCCACATTTTTCTCCATTTCTATCCAGGATCTCCTATAGAGATCCCCCTCTGAGTGGTTTATAGTGATAGATGGGCACCATCTAGTTCTTCTGAACTCATAGTTGTATAGTTGAGGATCACATAGTGTACCAGTCACTTGGACTAACTGCTTCCATTAATCTTTGGTTTTCTTCATTCTTCCTTGCTCTGGATGAGGAGAGACCCATCTTTGCATCTAGATGGCCGCTTGCAAGCTTTTAAGATTCCAGTTGCTACTCGCCAAAGTAGAAGGTGGAACAATGTTTTGTGTAGTATGTTATGCCAATTGAGCTCAATGTCCCCTATGACTATGGTCCCAAGCCTGCAGGTTCAACTACTCAGTCCCTCTGAGTAGCTGGCTGTGCCCAAGAAGTGATTACAACCTTGTCCCTTGTCAGCTCTGCTATACATCTGGGAATTCTTACAGAACATAGCAATACACTTGTAGAAACCCTATACATGGTCTTTGGCACACTCCCCCCTGCATAGACATACCTAATGGTTCAGCCTGTCCCCTATCTATCCACTTGTATACCCATGTTTGCCTTCACTGACAACACAGTACTATGTGTGCAAAACACAGTACTGTAGACAAACATCCTATTCTATCTTCAAACACTTGTTGAAAATAAATGGGTAATAAAGTCAAACTTAAAGAGGCTCTTATTTCTTACACAATATTCCTTTATAATATAGTTTTTACCAATAGATCTCTAATCTTCTAATCAGAATAGCTGGTTTTCTTAAAAAAAAATACATACCACAATTGGCTTTTATTTCAATAAAAGTATGTGGCTAGACATGACTTTAGCAATCCCTAAATCTAATAACTTCCCATCTACCTGAACCCCGATCCATAATTTAAAAAACTACAATCTCCACAGGTAAACTCAAAACTCACCGCCGTCGAGTCGGACCCGACTCACAGCGACCCCTCCTTGGCTTTCCAAGGAGGTATTCACTACAGAAGTAGATACCCCAACTTTCCTTCCAAGGAGTGGTTGATGGGTTTGAACCATCAGCCTTCAGATTAGCAGTCAAATAAATGCCTTAGGCACTATGCAGGAAACATTTTAAATTTCAATCAGGGGTTGACAAACTAGCCTGTGGGCGAAATCCAGCCTTTTTTTTTTTGTAAATAAAATTTTAATGGAACACAGCCATACCTTTTCAGTTATGCAGTGCTTACGGCTGCTTTAAGCAGAAATGAGTAGATGCAAAAATGTTTACTATCTGGCCCTTTATAGAAAGCATGTTGACCCTTGATTGAAATGCCCCAAGGAACTCTAATGCTCAACCAGGTTTGGGAACCCCCTGGTCTACTCCAAACATCTCAAAAGTACACACACATGGACACTGAGGGTCCAAGGAGTTGAGGTATTCAAGAGATGGCACAACTGTGGAAATAAAGACAAACAGAACTAGGACTCTGTCACAGGCCCATGAGCACACAGGTCCAGTAGGCACTCTGCCTGCTTATATTATTGTCAAACAAATTTTTCAAAAGGATGGTGTATTGCAAACTACACTGATAACCATTCTAACGGTGCATGAGCTTTGAGCTGCTTTTTAAGTGGGGGTGGGGTAGATTCATGTCTTTTCAGCACTGTGTGTGGCTTGGCAGAATGGGGAGTTGAGGAATACAAAATGCATGTAATTTTTTTTTCCCCTGCAAAGTCAACTACTTTTGTTGATGCTAATGCTAGTGGGTCTCTAACATTAGGCACATTCACATGACGCTCTACCATAAAGGGTTAACTACATACTGACAAATATTTACTAGAGGCCACGGGTGCCTGCCATGAGAGCATCAGGCTGCTCCATGGCACTGGACACAGGGCCAAGGCTCCACAATCCACACATGCCCTCAGCATCCTAAGGCTACCTTCAAGGATTGACCTCCCACAACCTAGTGAGCATCTTCCCAGCTTACAGCTAAGATTCACAGCCCAGGTGTTTTAGCAAAGCCCTGTCTGGAAACTGAAGGAATAACAGAAAATCACACACAGACGCGATCTAATGACAGCAAGGAAGGAGCAGGTTGTCTTCTCAACATTAGCGCATCTGTTCGGATATTCACTGGAGTCAATTCTTCAATGACTAATTCACAGTTTCACTTTGTCATGGTGAAAGCAAAGTATTTTATGTGACATCTGCTCCTGCTAAAGCAGGATCTCGTTTCCTCCTGAGCTGTCGCGTCACAGACAGTGATGCACGACACAGTTCGGGTGCTCAAGTTAGGGCCTGGGAGAAACACCTTTAAGGCCCAGTAATCCCAGCTTCATTAGGCAGCTATGAAGCGTCTACTACTGCGAGGCATCAGGCCAAGTGAACCAACAAGAGAACCTCGAGTGACGTGCACAGAAAGCTATTCCCCACTGAGTTCAGTTACCCTCTTCCCAATATTGCTCAACTCCTGCCAGTTTGATTTGCTTTTGTACACAAGGTTATTGATAACTCTGCTTCCTGGTTTCCTCTGAAAACCAAGTGTTAAGCAGAAAAAATTTTAAGAATATACAAGTGGTTGGAAAGTTCTGAATAGAGGTCAAAACTCCCTCCCAGAGGTGTATCAATGGAAAATATCACTTTTGGCAAGCACTGAAATTCTACCCCAGTCCAAATATCTGACACCCATCTTTTACGTAACTTTCTTTACCCTAATATCAGCTCAAAATACAAGTCAAGCTTGTTAACCCTTTACTTAGCACATTATGGACACTACATGAAAATTATAACGATACCTTCCTTGCATTCACTAATGAAAATTGGTTTATAAGGTGCTCAAAGTCAATTTTTTTTTTTTCAGGTTCTTCTCTTTCCACACTTGGTAGCACAAGGTTATATAGTCTGTCTTGACACGTGGACACTCTCAAATACAAAAAGCGTTAGTTCTAACTTGCTGAATGATCTCTCACAGCTCCAATGGAAACTGCATTGGACAGAAACTGCTCAGTGGTGCCCCGCTTCAAGTGGCACCCACACAGGTGCCACACCTGCCATGCCCCTGTTCCCTCCTATTCTCCTTAGGCAACCACACTCTGAAGAATAGGGGTCAAGAGCAGAGTGGACAGTAACAGGCCACTGCACTCCAGCAAGGAGACCCAATGGGAGAATTTCTCACTACATCAAGTTTTCTTTTCAAGTCACCAGCACAAGAAGCATGTCCAAGGGACTGCAAGACACATGGTCTATGAGACGTATTCTAAGCTACCCACAGTTGTGGCATACACATTCAGAGTACACGATTATAGAAACCAGACAGGCAGCCACCTTAACCCCCACTACATGCAGAAGAAGGAACTGTTCATGAAGGTATCAAATCTTTCAGGACACATAACATTTGGACAGGAAGATAATAGGAGAGGGACTCCCACACCTAATATGGAGATAAATCTATTTGGTGACAGCAAAGGTAGGGAGTGAAAACCAATAAACATAGTGATAGTCGACCATGCAGCAAGCATGCCAAGCCTCTGCAGGGCCTTAGAGGATAACTCTTTTACCCAGCAATGCACAGATGCGGACTCCACAAGGAGTAGCTACCCTTATTAACCTCAAACTGGGAGCAGATGGTCAAAGGTATCCCCGCCCTGCCGGAACACATAGCCAAACACTTGTAATCACAGAACCAAAGGCCAGGGCAGCAACACCTGCTGGCTGGGGCCCAGATGAAAGAACTGGAATGAAGCAGCCTGAGATCACCAGGCGGTGACTAAAACACCAGGAGGGTCTGCATAGAGCAGGGACACAAGGATATCTGGCAGCAGGAAGTAAAGGCTCAGTTTCTGGAACTGAGGACAAGAACTTTTTCCCTGTAGCCTGAGATACAAAAAGCAACCAAGGTAGGAATTCACACCAGGATGAGGCTGGAAGAAGAAACAAAACAGAGACCTGAGACCAGTTACTGCAAGTTGGGCCTAAGGCAGAGGTGTATCGCATGGCAAAAGGTAAGAAACAGTGGCTGACCTTTAGGATGACAGGATATGGAAGGAATCTCATCATGAAAGTCAGAGGGATGCTGGAGCCAGGATGCCATTACAATACGGAATCTTAAACTATCGTTATCCACCAACCAAAACTGTGTGGCTATGGAGCAATGTCTCCTTAACCTGTGAGCACTATTTTCACAGAATCTAACAAGCGTATGGAAAACATACACCTAAGACAGTGGCAAAATATTTCATACTGTATCATTTCACTTATATAACATTCTTGCAAAGACACAACTGCAGTGATGGGTAACAGGTCAGTGGTTGCCAGGTTAAATAAAATCTTTAAAAACGACTATGTTTGCAGTGTGCATATTTCTGATAAAAGGTTCCATTTCAAAGGAATGTCTAACCAAAAAAGGAGCTCTGGTGGCACTTGTTAAAGCAATTTGGCTGCTAACCAAAAGGTCAGCAGTTCGAAACCACCAG
>NW_006921700.1:2328632-2344357 GCF_000298275.1 Orycteropus afer afer | reverse complement strand
AAGGAAGGTTGGGCAATCTACTTCCGTAGTGATACCACCTCGGAAACCCAAGGAGGGGTCACTATGAGTCAGGGCCAACTCAATGGCACATAACAACAACAACATATATATAGTAGAACATACAAGGGACAAAGTTACAAAAACTTCTTAGCTGTAACACACACCTTGAGAGAATGAATTGCTGGGCCTAAGGGCTAAGGATCATAGTCTCAGAGGGCAACAAGGTCAACTGGCATAACAGTTCACAAAGACAGTGTTCTATACCCTACTTTGGTGAGTAACAACTGGGGTCTTAAAAACTTGTGAGTGGCCATCTAAGGTACAACCACTGGTCTCCCCTCTCTGGAGCAAAGAAGAGTGAAGAAAATCAAAGATGCACAGAAACAATTAGTTCAAGGAACTAGTGGACCACGTGAACCTCAGCCTCCACAACCCTGAGACCAGAAGAACTAGATGGTACCTAGCTACCACTGCTGACCAGTCTAGAAGGTATTGCAATAGGTGATCCTGGATAGAGTGGAAGGAAAATGTGGAACAAAACGCAAATTAATAAAAAGACCAGGCTTACTGGTCTGATGAAAACCTCAAGACTATGGCCCTTTGACACCCTTCAAGGCTGGGACTGGCTTGTCCCTGTGGCTCAGCTTTCAGCCAAAAAATGGGCAGCCCGACCAGGTGAACAATGGTACCAGGGAGGTACAGGCTCCTTAGACCAATCGATCATATGAGATCAAAAGAGCAGCATTTGCCCAGGGACACAGCTCAAAGGCAGGAAGAGACAGGAGAGAAGATGGAAAGGGTGAATACAGGAAGAAGTGGAAAAAGTGCTGTTACATTGTGTGGACTGTAATCAATGTCACAAAACAAAATGTGTGTGAACTACTGAACTAAAAACCAATTTGCTCTGTAAACTTCTATCCAAATCACAAAAACTTAAAAAAAATTAATTTGAAAACCTTGATTTAAAAAAATAAGTAAGAAGTCCTGTAAAGCATGCTCTCCAGCTCACCAATTAATGTGTGTCTGTAACTGGTCTTGACGTAGTACCTAAGGCATCTGACTGCTAACCAAAAGGTTGGCAGTTCAAACCCAGCAGCCACTCCTCAGAAGGAAGATTAGGCAATCTACTTCCATACAGATACCGTCTTAGAAACCCAAGGGGCATGGGTGTTGCTATGAGTCAAATCAACTCAACAGCAGTGCATTTGGTTTGGTTTTGGTATAACTGGTCTAATGATAGGGATCCCCCCTCCCCAAACATGATTGTGGTTAGATGGTCACGTTCATAGGCTCCATCCCTACCCTAACAAGAACAACATTACAGTGAATTATTACTGAGGGCCTACTGCATGCCAGGTACCCTGCACGCACCAATGTCAATCTGCAAAAACAATTCCAAAGCCTTGTGCAAACAAGAAGAGATCGTGTCACTGCCCTGCTCAAACGCCTCCACTGTTCACCATCTTGGAGTAAAGGTCAAAAGTCCTGGGTGCCCTCAAGGTCTATACCATCTAGCCTCTTTCACCTTTCTGATCTCATATTACCCTCTCCCCACTCACTCACTCAGCTCCAGCCACAGGCTTCCTTATTCTTCCTCTAAAAGGTCAGGCCCCTTCTGCACACAGGCCTGTGCACTTGCTGGTCACTCAGCCTGGAACATTCTTTTCCGGATAACCATGCTGCTTGCTCCCTCATTACTTGCTTTAAGTCTTGACTTAATGTCATTGTTCAAATGTGAACTTCTCACCAAGGCCTCAAATTCCATCCACCATCACCCACCCCACCCCTAACATACACACACATACACACATCGCACTCATTTGATGTCTCCCTTCCCTGTTTTCTGTTCTCTTCCTGGCACGTAACAGTGTCTACACACTAAATACTTTGTCTCCCCTCACTATGATATAAGCTCCCTGAGGGCTGCATCCCCTTCCCCCCAGCCCCATTTGATTTAGGTATCTCCAGCACTTGGTAGACACTCAACTATCTGAATGAATAAGATAATGTTTACTCTCATTTTACACTAGAAGAAAATGGGGCATTTAATCAGCAAAGTTAGCACCTTGCCAAGCATACATAAGTGAACATTGCCAGAGCCAGAATTTGACTCCAGGTCTGTAGGACTCCAGGACAATGCTCCGAACCCCACCCTGCCTCTCCTCCTGAGCAAGACAAAGATGTTCTTTTTCTTATCCTTGAATATATGGGATAAGAAACCAAATTCAAGCCAACCAGTCACACTTCATAAATGCAAAACCACAAAGTACAGGAACCACCGGGAATGGAAGGTAAGGAACTAAATTTTTATTCTATTAGTAAAGAATCTGCAAAGATGTTTATCACATGGGTTGGTGAGAATGAGTTTATTAGGGAAGTTAACAATCTGGAAGATAGAAAAGTAATTTAAAGTGATGTTGATGATGTAGAATAAAGGCCTGTTAAAAAATAAATTTTAAAAAAGATAAAGTTAAATATAGGATAAAGAGGGAAAATACAAAACCAAACAGCTACAGATTTAGATTAAAGAATGCCTGACTTAACTCAAACACATCAGAAGATCACATAACCAGAGTGTACCACAAAGGGAACAGCAATTGATACGAGCTACTTTGAAACAGTTACAATAATGAGACTTCTACAATATTAAGATTTATTGTCAGGATGGTATCATATAATTCCCTTCAGAAAGGTTCTGTTAGTGGAGATCTTTGGTGGTGATCACATTAAGTAAGGAAATGGCAAAAGAGAGAAGAGAGGAAAATGTGTAATACTCAGATTATCTACAAGATTACTACTGGGAAACTAAGGCTGTGCTCCTTCTATTCCCAGCATCACTGACACCTCAGTTTAACCACAACTAATTCAAAGGAATGTAATGAGGCCGGCACTGAAGTTATCTGTATCATCATTTATAATAAGTAGCATTTCTTACTAAAGAAGTCCAATAAAAGTAGTTAGACTAAGATTATCTCACAAAGGCAAATTCTATTCAGAAAACTATGAAGTCCCTACTCTGCAAAAGGCATTGAGCAGTAAATTATTTTGTTAAATTCATCACAGATTGAAACAGATATGCACCCAACTTCAAGATTATGGTTTAAATTAGAAGGCAGAAGAACAGACTTTCTGGGTCTCATTCTCTTTGCAAGCTCTGGGGAGAGTTCGCCAGACAGATTGCATCTCTCACTCAAATGCATGCTCTCTGGGTTAATTTAGATAAGAAAAAGCTCAAAAGAACCAGGCACCTGCTAAAATTCTATCTTCCTTAAGGGGTCAGTCATAACTAAGATCTGTAGCGGCTATTATTGTTACTTATATTGCTATATGTTTGCAGAACATTTTGCAATTATCACCAGTAGTTATTAAGGCCCTTCAATTCTCTGCAGTTTATGCTGATAAAGTGATCTCATTAAGGTAAAACTGTAAGTCTACTAACTGAACACCGGGACTGGAATTGCTCATTCTTAGCCTTTTCGGTCATTTCCTTAACCTACTGTACGACTCTGTCTCTCCCAGCTGATGCTCTTCTTCCTACAAGGCAGTGTGAGCATACAAAGCGTCACCTGGAGACCTTTATTCGTTGCATTTATGGAGCACCTACTCTATGTGCGGGGGGGTCTCTGGGGTGTGGGGATGTGGGGTATACAGAGACGGTGTCTGTGTTCTCGGGGCTCTGGTTTTCTGGGGGGAGAGAGAGAGAGACTCAGGCACTGCGAAGAAAAGGAAAGCATGTTAAAGGGCTTGCGGACAATTGAAGAGGAGCACAAAGTGCTATTTTAGAGAGGGTGGCCAAGGCGGCCTCTAGGAAAGGATAACTGAGAAGAGAAAGAATGAAAACGAGGAAGCAGAGCAAGGAAAATCAAAGCCCCACTCCAGAGAGATCAGGGCTGGGCCTAGGAATTTACATTTATGTTTAAAAAAAAAAAAGTCTATCACAGGTGGTCCAAGAGCCTCATTTTGAGAAACACTGCTATAAGGATAAACACGGCCACAATGAGTCCTTTGTACACAATGATGACCCGTCACAGTCAGCATAGGGTGAACAGAGATGTTCCCATCAGGAGGTGAAGATAGGGCTGAGCCACCCATCCACCTACATTCAGCAAACTGGGCTCCAGAGGCAGAAACAAAGGGGTGGCACCCATGCTCCTAGGCTCAGAAACACCAAGCCACCTGCGCACCACCATCAATGGCTTCCTTAAGCACCCACCGTATGTGACACTTGATACCAGTTACTTCTCTGATGTGTCCTTTTTTCTGGCCTGAAGCAGACTCAGGCCTTTCTTCTGGTCCCAACTTGCTATCTACATACCTCCATCATAGCAATTATCTCCCCACTAAACTAATGGTTTCTATAGCAGCATCTAGTAGGAGCCCAATAATTCTTTGGCCAATGAATGACAATAATAAAATCTCTATTGTCAAGATGCTTACAAAAAATGAGCCAATTTCTAGCAGTCTAACACTTAACATAGCAGTTTACTACTTTCACTGCAACAGTGTTGTATTAAAACAAACTGAGTCATTTATTTCAATAAGACATTTATTAATGCAATACAATCATCAAATTGCAAATACTCTAGCCTATCACTAACATTAAACTTTCAGATCATTTCATTTAATTAAGGCTACAAGGATGCTGAGTGACTGCTTATGAATAATGTACAATTTGAGCATTTTCCCATCACCAGGGATTAATAGTTGCTTCCTGAGGAAACTTGTTTCAACTCTGCCTTTCGATATCAGCCTCCTGCCCCCCACCACCACCACCACCCAAGCTGCTCAATTTAAGGAGGCAGCCTCTGTGGCTTCCCACACCCTTTCTCAAGAGTGTGTTTGCTCAGCCCCTTCATACTCAGCATTATTCTAAGGACTGGGCATAGAACAGTAGAGAAATCATGAATTCCTGCCCTAGGGAAGCTTGTGTGCTGAAGCAATTCTTTTTGTTGTTGTTATTATAATTTATTTAACTGTTTGATTATTTTAACAGAAGTGGTAACAATGGATTGTGGTAAGTTAAAGGTGTATAATATAAACCATCCCCAAATCACTAAAATAACAAAACAAGGAGTTATAACTAATAAGTCAACCATAGGGATAAAATGGAATCTCAGAGAAACCATGTAAACATTATGATAGAGCAATTTCTGAAGCCATTTCAAGGGATGCTGGCACATAAAAGCAGAAGGCTGACTCTCTCTCTCTCCCCCAAGAGTCACTGATGTCTCCCCGCTGCAGAGACAGATTTTGCCAACTTCACTTCAGGGCTCACCATGATTGGGAGGCAGATTTTACCAACATTTCACATTTGTGTGGAAGACTGCAGACAATGAACATCACAGAAAAGGCTTGTTGCGGGGCCCAGAACACCACTCTGATTTGGCTTAATTATTCAAGGCAGAGAGCTGCCATTTCCTCTTCTGTCTGTATGTCAAGTGTGGCCTTGTGATTATCAGGCTCAGAGAGGGAACTGCGATTCGTTTCTGTACATTCAAGAACATCCAAAAAACATCAAGTACCCAGAGTTAGGGGCTGCGGGGCCAGGAAGACAGAAGTCAGTGCAGGGGTCTGTTCTCATGACAGATTCTACCAGGCCAAGCCTCCTCAAAGTCCCTGTTCCCCACTCTCTCAAAACGGCTTTAATTTTATCCTCCCTGGGAGCAAACTCAGACTGCGGCTCTTATCTCCCAGGCATCGCAAATGCTATTTTAGCTTAAAGTACATGGAAGTTTAGCTTTTGTCCGAGCCTAAAGAGCTGCTACACCAAATGGAAAAGAGCACATACAATTAACTCATTTTATTGATTTCCCAAGTTAAGTCTTCAGACTGAGCAAATGGGATCAGATTTCAAAAGATTAAACTTCTATCTCACAGCCCCATTTATAGCAGCATAAGAATCTATCTGCCACCTGAGCTCCATTTTGTGGTCCTCTGCCTGCTTGCTCTCTTCAAAGCTGCCAGCATGCCAGGTTTTTACTTCATCTCACTTGATGCCAGCTCTAGGATATAAGCAGTGGCAAGGGGCAGGTGGCATTATCACCATTTTACAGATGAGTAAACTGAGGCATAGACCAGACAAGGTAAAATACGAAAAACAGAGTTACTAAGTGGTAGAGTCATTTTTTTCTTTTTAAAATGGTCTTGTTGTTTTAACGCTGAATTTATGCTACATAAAATGCGGGCATGAAGTCAAGTCACAGTTGCCCAGAGAGACAAAGGGAAAGGAAATGCCAGACTCAACCGCTGCCCAAAGCTTCAGCCGATGGACTTGTTCTCCAGTCACTCCTCACCGGGTCAAGCCTGCTGTCACCCACACTAACAGGGGAGCAAGCAGTCCAGGCACAAAAGAGTGGAAGAAACAGAGTCCCAATCGCTATCTTACAACTGACATTGGCAACTGCAGAATCCATTTCTACCAATGACTGTGTTCTCAAAACCTCAGTGCTTGTCAGAAAGCATTACATTCTGACAAGGCATTAAATGTCTTCAGAAGAATGAATGACCAATGCTGTTATTTAGACCAATACAGAGTCTTCTGATTGCAGCACACACTCCATGAGCACAAAGCAGGCAGTCGAGAGGAGCAAGCAGGAAGATGAGAGGGGAGGTAGGGAGGAGGCCAGGGAGGCAGATACCCCCGCACCACGTAGTGCAGCGGGGACCACACCTCAGCACCGGGAACAAACCTGCTGACCGCACATCTCCTGCTGCCGTGTGATGCTGAGCCACACAGGGGTGAAGAGCAGACACAGGCTCTGAAGGCAGCTGGCCTGGCTCCAAGCCCTAGCCCTGCAATCTCCCACCGTTTGACTCACAGTGAGGTATGGGCCCTCTGAGGTCCAGATTCCTCGTTGGTAAGACAGGGGCACTAGTGCACTGGAGTATGGACCTCAGAGGGTGACCCTGAGGATGAAATAATGTTTAAAGCAATGAGCTTGAGGCCTGACACAGAATACGTATTCCATACGTGTTTGCCACTATTATTACTAAATACAGAGTAGGGCTTAGAAGAAACAAAGATTGGGCTTTCTCAAACTATCTGTGGTGAAGGATCATTTATTAAATTTCCAATTCATGCAGACTGATGCTGTATGTAAAATGCAGTAACACTGAATCACCAGAGAGAAATCACGTGATGGGATGTCAGAGCAACATCAAACTGACAAATGTACTTCGGAGGCCGCTTCCAGGTGACCAAGACATCTCTTAAGAAGGCCTATCCCCTCACAGCTATCCAAACAACCCTCAAAGGACACAGAGGGGCAGTTGAGCTTCTGAGGGCACCTGGCTTCTGATTAGGGGTACTTAGGCCATGGGGAGGATCCAGTTTATGTAACAGAGTTATATAAACCATTCCCATTACAGACATCCGTCTGATCTGGTCAAGCATGTTCAAGTGTCAGCTGACTCCCTCAGGAGACTCACTCACACTGCCCGAGAGGAAATTTGACAAAGAGCAGAAATAAGAGCTCAGCCTTCTAGACTAGGGGGTCAGAGCCACTACATCTCAGAGCAGAAAAGCAATGCTAATGGGAGGCTGATGTGTCCTGGGGGGACCAGAAATGTGGCCGTGACTTCAATAGGTAGAGCACGTGGTAGGGTGGCAGTC
Organism: Orycteropus afer afer; assembly: GCF_000298275.1. Classification (NCBI taxonomy): domain Eukaryota; kingdom Metazoa; phylum Chordata; class Mammalia; order Tubulidentata; family Orycteropodidae; genus Orycteropus; species Orycteropus afer. The sequence continues at coordinate 2,336,745 of NW_006921700.1, read as the reverse complement.
ACCTCAGTGAGGCCCATGACAGGATGCCACGCTCTCTGAGACCTCATGTACTCACAGAACCCTCCCTTGGACCAAAGCTGAGTGAGAAGATCCACTAGAGTCCTCCTCTGTCCCCTTTCCTCCCCCCAGGAGGCTCCTGGTTGTCCCATGGAGCATTTTGAAAAGCACAGTTACAGCAGAAACAGAGCCGGAAAGCCAGCAGACCCGGTGGTCCCCTCCTGGCTCCACAAGCCACTTTCCCGCTCTGGGCCTCAGTTTCCCCATCTGTACAGAAAGGGAACAAACCTGGGATTGTCAGCAGGGCTCCCGATTTCATGACTCGCTGGCCTGCTCGGGCGTTGTACTTGACCCCTCCCTACACCTCAGTCAGGAGTGTCTACGTGCAAACACGAAGGATGCTTAACACTAACAGAAAGACCGCAGGCTCGAGTCCACCAGGAGGGGCCTGAGAAGCCGGTCTGGAGACTACTCCTGAAAACTCAGCCACCGAAAGCCCTACGGAGCACAGCTCTGCTCTAGTGAGTCAGATTGGCAGCAACTCGGTTTTGCTTTTTGGCATCTCATTTTGCACTCGCCCACCACGTACACCTAACTCCATCGTGCCTCATCAGTGACCTAGGCCTTTGTCCTCTGCTCCATCATACCTGCCCCACAGTGACAACAGCTCTCTCCCACTGATCCACGAGATGCTAATTGCTTCCTGCGGGTCCGTCTCAGCTCCCAGCACATGCTGGAGCTCCTCTACATGCCCCTCCTCACAATACTTAGACAGCTGTGGGCCCTGGGCTAATCCTCAAAAAGTGTCTCTGGGATTGAGTCTTAGGGCTAGACTCAATTAGCCTTATATACCTTAGGGTGCCAGTTATGGAACCTCGTCACTTCAAACAGAGATTTCCACTCCTCATTAATCAACTACGTGCTGAGTATCTACCACGGCCAGGCCGGCTCTGGAAAAACAGTGTGAAGAGAACACTCTCTGTCCCTGTCCTCACAGAGCTGACAATTTACTACTGAAGTCCGTTAAAGGCACTTAGGACGGGTAGGAGGTCTAATCATTAGCAAGGCTCCAAAATCTTACAGAATATTCTATAACCACTTAATAGCCTATTCCAATGTCTAAATCTCCATTAAAGCCTCTCCTAACCTGTTAGAGGACTGTATATTTGTATGTATTTGTGCCTTAAAAATACATGGAAAAAACATTTGTCGATTCAATCATTTTTGTACACATAATTCAGTGACAGTCATTACTTTCACCATGTTGTACAACCGTTATCACCATCCTTTTCATAATTATCCTACCACTGTTGTTGTTGTTGTTATGTGCTGTCGAGTCAGCCCCAACTCACAGCAACCCCTCCTTGGGTTTCCGAGGTGGTATCACTATGGAAGTAAATTGCCCCATCTTCCTTCCCAGGAGTGGCTGGTGGGTTTGAACTGCCAGCCTTCTGGTTAGCAGTCAAGTGCCTTAGGCACTATGCTACCAGAGCTCCTATCCTATAAATGAAATTCAGTATATGGTGGAAGATTTTTAAAGACAATGAATAGTTTTTCCTGGTGAGGTCTGTGTCTGTGTTTGTGTACACACACACATGCAGGAAAGGTGGTACAGTGAGGTTGTCCTCTGTACACGTGGACACAGGCCTCCATGTACAGTACGAGTAACAGCTCGATCAGCCATCATTATTAAATTTTTTTAAAGTTTGGGATATACAAATATGTTGTTGTTGTTGTTATGTGCCGTCGAGTCGGCCCCGACTCATAGCGACCCCTCCTTGGGTTTCCAAGGCAGTATCACTACGGAAGTAAGATTGCCCAACCTTCCTTCCGAGGAGTGGCTGGTGGGTTTGAACCGCCAGCCTTCTGGTTAGCAGTCAAGTGCTTTAGCCACTATGCTACCAGAGCTCCCATACAAATATATATATATGTATATAGATATAGATATAGATAAACTTACATAATTTATATAAAATTTTTATGACATAATATCTATAATGTATCTCAATTTCTTCACACCCTTCGCACCCAGCTATTCCATTATTAGGTATATATCCTAAAGAAGTGAGAGCCATGACAAGAACAGACATATGCATACCCATGTTCATCGCAGCATTATTTACAATAGCCAAAAGATGGAAACAACCTAGGTGTCCATCAACTGAGGAATGGATAACCAAACTATGGTACATACACACAATGGAATACCATGCAACCCTAAAGAATAATGTAGAATCTGCAAAACACCGCTTAACATGGATGAACTTGAAGGACATTATGCTGAGTGAAATAAGTCAATCACAAAAGGACAAATATTGTGTTAGTCTGTTATTGTAAAAGTCAAGGAAACATTTATCTATGGAAGGACATTTTCTTTTTTGGTTACAGGGGCGGGGGGGGGAGGGAGGGAACGCTGTTAGACAGATAGAGATAGTATTGATTTGGGTGAAGAGAAGGGCAATGTACCAAATGTGAGTGATCAGTATAGTGGCATTGAGGAAGAGAAAGACATAGAGAGGTACGTGAGAGGTACAGACAACAAAGATGAACCCTTTTGCACATATAGTACAGCGATGACAGTGAAGGCAAACATGGGTATATGGGTGGATAGATGGATGGACAGGCTGAACTATTAGGTATGTCTATGAAATGGGGAGTGTACCCAAGAACATGTTTAGCGTTGGCAGACAATGGTCCTATAAGTTTATGGGTATGGCCTGAATTCCCAGGTGTATAGTAGAGCTGACAAGGGGCAAGGTTGTAGTCACTGCTTGGTCACAGCCAGCTACCAAGAGAGACTGAGTAGTTGAACCTGTGGGCTCGGGACCATAGTCGTAGGGGACATCAAGCTCAACTGGCGTAACACACTACACAAAACATTGTTCCATCTCCTACTTTGACGAGTAGTGACTGGGATCTTAAAAGCTTGCAAGCTGCCATCTAGATGCAACGATGGGTCTCTCCTCATCCGGAGCAAAGAAGAATGAAGAAAACAAAAATTCATGGAAACAATTAGTCCTAGTGACTGGTACACCATCCAATCTGCAGCCTATACAACTATGAGACCAGAAGAACTAGATGGTGCCTGGCTACCACTGTCATCCACTTGGAAGGGGCTCTATGTAGGAGATCCTGGATAGAGAGGGAGAACAATGTGGTACAAAACTCAAAATCATTTGGAGAAAAAAAAAGGGGGGGGCAGGTTTGCTGGTCTGATAGAGCCTGATGTAACCACGAGACTATGGTCCCTAGCTGCCCTTCGGGTCTGGAATTGAATCCATGCCTGTGGCTTCCAGCCAAACAATACACTGGTATATGAGTTGAACATTTACCTTAGGTAGATACACTCCTTGGAGAGAACAAGCATGGGAGAAAGAAGGGCTGCTTATGCACAGGGAGACAGCTCAGGGGGCAGGAGTGCATGGAGGGATGGACACAGGGCAGAGCTAACTATTGGGCGGAAGTATGAGGGGAGATGTTGCATTGTTGTAAATTGTGGTCAATGTCATGAGACAAAGTATATGTGAACTGCTGTATGGAAAGTGAATTTGCTCTGTAAATTTTCACCCAAATCAGAATTAAAAAAATAAGTTTGGGATATATAAATATATACATACATACATATACACACATACATACATATATATATATATATAAACTTACATAATTTATATAAAATTTATGACATAATATCTATAATATATCTCCATTTCTTCACACCCTACCATTGTTCCCTCTCTCCCTGGGAGTCCAGTTTTCTTCCTCTCTAAAACCAAAACCTATAACCCTATAAACTAGGGGCATTTGTAATTTCTACTTCTCCTTAAATGTTGTGAAAAACCCAGACAAAAACTACCTGCAAGAATAAAAAAGGGCCATTATTCTCTGTCTACAGGCACGAGCAACGCCCAGCAGAGCAGGAGGGAAAGAAAAGCCACACATGGCAAACGCCCAGTGAGACTCCCAGCCTCAGCTCATAATGGAAACAACTTTGCTGTTCAACACATCCCTTCCTCTTTCCCACCCGTCTGCCTCTGCTGCCTCGGGACCGAGCCCACAGGTCTCCCCAGCTTCTGTAATATCATCACCATGTGGCATGTCATGCTTTTTGCTTCCAAGGGGCTCACAATCCCGTATTGTACAGTAAGCACTTAGTGTACAAAAGGAGCAAAAATTAGTGCTGGGCACCCCTGCCCCTCCCCATAACCCTGCTCCAGCACTGCCAGGTTTCACATGGAGATGAAAGAAAGGGAAGGAGGATGGATTCAAGTGGATGACAGCCATACATTTACCACAGGTTTAATGAAAATGGCCTTTATATTACTGCCTCAGCCTCCTCCACTCAGTGCAATCAAGAAAATGTTTGTCAAATGATTGCAACTCCCTGGGATGCAAATTTTTTTTTTCTTTTTAAAATCTTGGGACCAGCTAGGGTGATCCACTGTCCTGGTTTGGCTGGGACTTTCCTGGTTCAGTACTAAAAATCCCACAACCTGGGAAACCCTAGTTGGTGACCCTAGGACCAGTAGCTGGTCCCACGGCTGCTGCTATAGGAAAACAAACAAACCTACAGATTGTTGTTAGGTGTGACCCATGTACAACAGAACACAACACTGCCAGGGTCTGTGCCATTCTCACAATCGTTGCTATGTCTAATATTGTAGTCACTGTTGTCAGTCGATCTTGTCGAGGGCCATCTTTTTCTTCTTTTTTGGCTGACCCTTTACTTTAGCAAGCAGGATGTAGTTCTCCAGGGAACGGTCCTTCTTAACAGACCAAAGTACAAAATGAAGTCTTGCCATCCTCACTTCTAAGGAGTAATCTGGCTATACTTCCAAGACAGATTTGTTCGTTCTTCTGGCAATTCACGGTATATTCAATACTTTGCACCAACACCAAAATTCAAATGTGTCGACTCTTCTTCAGTCTTCTTTATTCATTGTCCAGCTTTCACATTCATGTAAACCAAAATGATTGAAAATACTATGGTTTGGGTCAGTCATACCTCAGTCCTCAAGGTGACATTTTTGCTTTCTAACACTTTAAAGATAGGACCACACAATTCCAATTGGAATCCCAGTAAGATAAAATTTTAGGAAGGGGTCATTATAGCCATTTAGCAACTTAAAATAAATGTCTCTCTGGTGAGGAGCACTCAGTGGAGAGAGCTCGGAGCCTCAGCTCGTTTGAGAATCTCCTGGGAAGCCTGAGAACACACAGTGCTGCATCCCACCCCTAGATTCTGATCAACAGGGCCAAGGGGGGAGCCCATGAATTTACACGTCTAACAAACAAAACTAAATCCTCACAACTGAGCATCATGTTAAAGGTAGAAAAGATTAAAGTTGTCAAGGATTTCATTTTACTTGGATCCACAATCAACACCCATAGAAGCAGCAGTCAAGAGACCAAACAATGTATTGCACTGGGCAAATCTGCTACAGAAGACCTCTTTAAAGTGTTAAAAAAGATGTCACTTTGAAGACTAGGTGTGCCTCACCCAAGCCAGAGTATTTTCAGTAGCCTCATATGTACATGAAAAGCTGGACAATGAATAAATAAGACTGAAGAAGAACTGATGCATTTGAATAACAGTGTTGGTGAAGAATATTTAATACACCATGGACTGCCAGAACAAACAAACGTGTCTCAGAAGAAGCACAGACAGAATGCTCCTTAGAAGTAAGAATGGCCAGAATTCGTCTCATGTACTTTGGTCATGTTGTCAGAAGGGACCAGTCCCGAGAGGAGATTATCATGCTGGGAAAAGTAAAGGGTCAGCAAAAAGAAGATGACCCTCAATGAGATTGGACTGACACAGTGGCTGCCACGATGGGCTCAGGTATAGCCAAGATTGTGATGAGGAGCAGGACTGGGCAGTGTTTCATTCCATTGTACATGGGGTCACAATGACATTGCTGGTGGTGCTAGCCTAGGCTATACGGCTCACCTGTTAATTAGCTGAGAACACCTGTGTCAACTAGACCTTACTAGGAAGCCACTTTACCTTTCTGGGCTTATTTCTTCATCTATTAAAAGTCAATGGTCTCTAAGGTCAAGTTCTCACCTTCTAACCAATGTTAGCCAGTTGCCCTGGAGTTGACTCATGGCAATCCCATGTGTGTCAGAGTAGAACTGGGCTCCACAGGGTTTTCAATGGCTGATTTTCCAGAAATAGGTTGTAAAGCTTTAATTCCCAGGTGCCTCTGGATGGCCTCAAACTACCAACCTTCTGGTTGGAAGCTAAGCACATTAACCCAGGGACTCTTCTCAAATTCTGGAAGTGTTTCTCAAATTTCATCAAGAAGAATCACCTGGAGGGCTTGTTAAAACCGATCCCTGTGCTCCACACCTCACTTATCCTGATTCAGGGGGTCTAAGGTGGGATCCAAGAGTGTGGATGTTTAACAAGGTCCTGGGGATGCTGCTTTGGCTGCTGGGGAAACCACTCTGAGATTGTTCTACAACAGAGACCCCTTGGGTGGACTCCTATCAATTTTAAACATAGAGCTAAGTAGTAATTACCCTACAGGCTTCACATCTTTCAAGCCTAGTATTTTTAAAAATCCTCAACAAATTCTATTTTATCTCTTCACTCATTACACCAACAGCTGCATTCCATCTCCCAAAACTTGTCTGTGGATTCAGAGATTGCTGTTACTGCAGACACAGTAATCTCAGGGGTTGTTGAAGTTTTCTGCTCAATGGTCTGATCAGTTTTCATGAGACTCATAGGGAAACTCAGAGGGAAAGGACAATCCCCCTCCTTCTAAAGATAAGAACGGAGCCCTGGTGGCACAGTGGTTAAGCACTTGACTACTAACCAAAAGATCAGTGGTTTGAACCCACCAGCCACACCACAGGAGAAAAGACCTGGCAATTTGCTCCTATAAATATTAAACAAAATGGAAAAAAAAAAAAACCTCATGGCCACCAAGTCAATTCTGACTCATTGCGACTGTTTTGGTTACCTCGGTGCCACTCTAACAGGAATATCACAAGTAGGTTGCTTGAACAAACAGGGATCTATTCTCTCACAATTTAGGAGGCCAGAAGTCTGAGTTCAAAGGGTCAGCTCTACAGGCTGGGTGAAGGCCCCCTGAATTTGGGCTTCAGCTCTGCCTCTTGCTCCCAAGCCCACTGAATGAAGCTGGAAACTTCCCTTCACTCAAACAGCTGCTGGCTGCTGAGGCTAACAACCCCAAAGTCAACAAGTAAAATGGCATGGTCCCAAGATTATTACACAACACAGAAGGCCGCTGGTTCAAGCCCAGGAACAATCCTAAGGCCAGCAGACCAAATGGCAGGCTGCTGAATGAAGTCTCGGCTACATGCAGGGTCCAAGTGTGCCAAAAAGTTCAGAGACCTTTCTCAACATTTCTCCTTATATACTGGAAGCAGACCACAACCCTAAGACAACTCCTCAGTGCTCACTCCAGATTCCACCATAGAGCTGATGACCAGTCTCATCATGGGAAATAACTATATCCAGCTGCCCAGCCACTCAAAACCAAACCCAGCCAAGTTTGCATGACAGTCATAGGGAAACTCAGCTGGAAAGGACAATGCCACAGCAACCCTATAGGACAAAGTAGAACTGCCCCATAGTGTCTTTGAGGCCGTTAATCTTTACAGAAGCAAACTGTTTCATCTTTCTCCTGCAGAGCAGCTGGTGGGTTCGAGCCACCAAATGCCTTAACCATTGTACCACAGAGCACCTTCCATTAAGATTACAGCCTAGGAAATCCTATGAGGTGGATCTACTCAGTCCTATAGGGATGGTATGTGTCAGAATCAATTCAATGGCAGTGAGATAAAGAGAAGAAAGATTCAGAAATTCAGTGGCTTGCCCCAAGGCCCAGAGTCAGTCAGCGGCAAGAATTAGTTCCTTTGATCCCCAGCTAAAGTATTTCCACTATCTCCCTCTCCTTTTTAAGGGAGGTTTATTAAAGGGAAACCGTACCAATATAAATCACCCCAAGTTGTCCAAACCAGGCAACCCACCACTGAACTCCTCCAAGGGCTTCATAGAAAATTTTAAAAGAAAATAAAATCAGCTAGAGAGGATCTTACTAATAAAGGATTTTTCTTTTTTCAGTTTGCTTTGGTTTCCCTT
>NW_006921700.1:2318897-2326661 GCF_000298275.1 Orycteropus afer afer | reverse complement strand
CGCTCACTCAGTTATGCCAAGAGATTTGGAGGACAGCTACCTGGCCAACTGACTGGAAGAGATCCATATTTGTGCCCATTCCAAAGAAAGGTGATCCAACAGAATGTAGAAATTCCAATGCATAGCTACTCCCATTGGGTTTCCAAAGCTGTAAATCTTTACAGAAGTAGATTGCCTAATCTTCCTCCCATGTAGCTGCTAGTGGATTTGAATTGCTGCCCTTCTGGTTAGCAGCCAAATGCCTTACCCACTAAACCAAACCAAAACCAAACTCACTGCCATCAAGTAGATTCTGACTCATAGCAACCCCCTTTGGGTTTCCAAGGTGGTAAATCATTATGGAAGTAGGTTGCCCAGTCTTCCTTCCATGGAGTGGCTGGTGAGTTTGAACCACTAACCTTCTGGTGAGCAGTCAAATGCCTTATAAATATTTTAAATGAGTTAGTCAACTGGACCCTGCCCCATAATACCTTTACCCAGCAGAGAGAGAGACAGTCTTCTCATAGCTCTGCAATTTAAGCTTGGGTTATCCAAGACTACAATTCTTTAAAATACTACCTTCTAGCACACAAGGCACTCAAAAATAGTATTAAACAAGAAATTCTACTGTGTACTCATCACATAGACTGGTGTGGGTGTGTGTATATATTGCTAAATTTCTTCAGTAATTAAATAACCCACTTCAACTGCTATGATAAAGAAAGAACAGAGATTCATTAAGCAGTGCTTTTCATTTAGTTTCCTCTTGGGGACAGAGCAAAAGATCTCCAAACAGTCAGCTTTACGACCTTCACAGTCAGCATTCCTGCACTCAAGGAAGCACCTTGGCCAAGTCTAACTGTGGAAAGGGTTCCACAGTAGGGTGTGAAGGCCGGGTTTGCTTGAGATATGTCCGGCAGAGCCATGCCCTCCTGGTCACATCCCCTCCTATCCAGAAACTATGTTCCCTCAGCCAGGAAGCAGTGCACACCTAGGTTCTAGTTCCAACAATTTTACTTCCCATGGCAGTGTTACAGATCTGTGTTGCAGGGACCTACAGAACCCAGTGTGAGATCCCAAAAGGTCACAACCAAGGAAACAGATCTGGACAGTGGAGCTGTCAAAGCTGCTGGGAGCATTACTCTAGCCCTCAGTGTACTATCTCTTCACTTGTCTTTACCAGGGTGGCAGGTGGAATGAGCACCCAACCAGGAGTCCATCAGCAGTCCTAGGTCCAGCCCTGGCCCTCCTCTAAGCATGCTGTCTGACCTTAAGCAGGTTACTTCCCACCTGAGGCTCAACTTCTTCAGATGTGAAAAGGAGATAAAAATCCCCACTTGGCCTAGGTTGGGAAGATGCTGTGTGCCAGAGTAAGGGGCTGCCCCTGCTTTTGGGGTAGTCTGCTATTATTGATTGTGTCCCCTCGGAGTATGGGCTGCAGTCCTGACCTTATACCAGGATGTAATCTGATTTGGAAATTGGGTTTCTTTGTTACGTTAATGAGTCCATATCATTGTAGGGTGTGTTTAGACCTGATCACTTCTGAGTGATATAAAGACCAGGATAGGCAAGGGTGTTTACTAGGGAAGTCAGATAATATCTGATGACAATGGAGGCAGATGAATCCATAAGCCCAGCAACTCCAAGGACTTCTGGCTTCCAGAAGCTGAAAGAGACAAAGAGGGGCCACCCCTCTAGGGCCACACTCTGAATACAGACTTCTAACCTCCTGAACTCGGGGGAAGTAACTGTCTGTTCTTTAAAGCTACTCACTTGTGGTATTTCTGTTACAGCAGCACTAGGAAACTAAACACCTGCCCTGTTAGCGTATACCTCTCTGTGGTGGCCCACCCTCAGGACAGCAGGCGATGAGCACCACGGCTTCCCAGTCAGCTGGTAGATGGTGAAACCTACCCACACCCTGCTGTAAAAAGCCTTCAAACATTCCAGGAGCTTCAAGGCCGAACATCTCAGCCGGACACCTGAGTCTCTCTCATCTGTCCACCTCCAAACTGCCCTACAGCCCAAAGCCAGCCGGTCCAGCAACTTACAGGCAATTTAGTTATACTTTCTCTCCTCTGGGCCTTTACTCCTCGAGGCCTAGTTTGGTTCCCTCCTCTGTGAAGCCTTTCTGCCCAAGAGTTCTTTTGCTTCCCAAGTGCTATAAGGATTGCACTCTAGTGCTATAAAGATCATTGCATTCATCACGTGCCCTGTTTTGACCAATGAAATTAAAGGCACAGTCTTCTCTAAATGCTCCCCGGTACACTGTGCACCCCTGGGCCACCTACTATTTGGTCTTTATTAGTTTGCATTACTGTCTTCCTTCTAGGCTCCTCGAGACCTCGCTTATTTCTTTACCCCAGTGTCCAATCACTAAATTGACATTGCTAGAACTCATGATATAGTAAGATGCTCTAACTCAATTATTAATGGAATTTTTAAGTAAAATTCCAATGCTGGTGTACCTCTCTCTAAGCAAACTCAATACATGAAAATCAGATTTACCTAAAAGATACATCAAAGAGTTATACCCAACAGGATTCACCAGAGGATCCTTTTTAAATATCAGGATTTAGTCTGATATTTGCTTTTTCATTCGATCCAGTTCAGCAAACATTCCCTGAGAACCAACCACCACCTAGTGGAAAGTATTCTTCAGAACTCTCCAGTTACAACTCAATCTTCGTGCTTCCTTAACCTCATCACTCAACATATCTACTTCAAGCATCTTCCTCAAGGAGTCATTAGGACAAGAAAAAAAGAGATGTAGCCCCACAGACAGTAGCAGGCACCCTCTTCACAAATGGCAGCTACTTCAAACACCACAGCCTCGAGCCCAGGGCTGCCCCGGCCACCAAGGTCCTGGTCAGGGATATATCAACAGATGCTCAAACGCCCAGGATCCATACAACTACAAACAACAGGCCTTTTTCATCTAAGTCTGTAAAGTCGTCCCTCTTCACCCATCAACTATCTCATTATCCAACATTTCACCTTTACAACAAAAGTAAAATATCTACTATATCCAACTATTTTGTTCATTAACTACATACATCTGGCAGTAACAAGTGCCAAGGCAAGATGCTGGATGTGATGGTTAAGGTTATTTGTCAACTTGGCTGGGCCATGATTCTCCTTTGGTTAGCACTTGGTCATTACGTAATGACGAAATAAGACAGTTATGTAACGATGTAGACACCCTCCATTTTGTGATCTGAAGTGGTCATCTTCCATTTTCGCATAATGCCAATTTTTGCATAATGACCTGGTCTTTGGAAACTAACCATGTCTGTAAATAAGGAGTGAAAGTACTTGTGACTAAAACATTTGAAAGGGACATCACCTTTAGTTTCTTCTTCCAAGATTCAAATTACCTATGGGAAGAGCACGTACCTTGGAATTCAGGCCCAAAGCTGCCACTTAGAAGCTGTGTAACTTTAAGCACATAATTTAGCCTCTCTAGGCTACTTCAGAGGAGCTCTGGTAGTGTAGTGCCTAAAGCACTTGACTGCTAACCAGAAGGCTGGCAGTTCAAACCCACCAGCCACTCCTCGGAAGGAAGATGGGCCAATCTACTTCCATAGTGATACTGCGTCGGAAACCCAAGGAGGGGTTGCTATGAGTTGGGTCCGACTTGATGGCAAATAACAACAACAGGCTACTTCAGCAATTCCTCCACAACTTAAACACAGAATCACCATGTGCCCCAGCAATTCCACTCCTAGTTATATACCTAAAAATAATCTCTATTGTAGCACATTGTTTATGCAGCTTTTGTTCTACTAAGTAAATCTGGTCAAATTACCATCTAAAATTCCAGCAAAACTACACTATAACCTATGGGTAATTAAGCATGAATATTTTTTGTATTCTGTGTGCAAAAACCAAATATACCTGGTGATAGCACTGCCTGATTTAAACTGATTCTTGATAGTATAGAGGGATTCTAGCAACCCAAGTTTATTCTTAAAGCTTTATAGACCTCACTGTACAACCATGGGATTCTGTTTTAAAGAGTTTCCCAACACACACTGCTAAAGCGTTTTCATCAAAATGTGGCTTCTTTAGTTGAACAGACACATATTTCCAAAGGGGAGAATGGTACATCTTCTTCCAAGTGCCAAGGTCCAGCCATATGCCCTCGAGTCACAGGGTAATAATGGCCTTTCCATTACGGAACCCACCGCCATGCTCTTGTTTTTCTTTTATTGAAAGGCTTAGGGGCAAGTGTGAATGCAGTTCTCCTTCAACTCTGTTTTCAAGTGAGCATTAAAGGGAGGAGAAAAATCATTTCAAAGAATAAAAATATCCTGTGACCAGAAAATGCTTTGGAATCAAAAAGAACGCTGTATGGATGAACTGTAGGGAATCCCTGTGCAAAACTCCGAGCCAGAATCCATACAAACGTAGGAGCAAAGTCTCAAAGCTTTACCCTGCTGTCCTTCCCTTCGTTAGCTCCACATCACTGTTTGCTTTTGGCACATCTCCCCTGCTCCCGGGTAACTGTGAACAGCATGTGCTTTATTTTCCCCCTTACTATGTGTGTAAATGTATATGTAACAAAGCATTTGCCATATCAACATTTAGCATGTGTACGGCTCATTGGTATTATGTTTATCATGTTGTTCAACCATCACCGTTAGTTATTTCCAAATTATCCTATCAACTTAACAGAAACTCAGTATCCCCTTTCCCCCTCCCTCCCACCAGCCCCTGGAACCACCAACAAACTTTGGTCTCTACACACTTGCCTATGCTAGATATTTCATATAAGTGGAATTCATACAATGTGTGTCACTTTATGACTGACTTTTTTTTTTTTTCAGGTAAACTTTAACAGAAAAATTTTCAAGGACTTTATACTACCCGTCCTCTTACTAACTGCAGATACCCAAATAAGAATTGGGAAGCCCTGTTTTAACTTTCCCAGACTGGGAGAGTGCAGAAGTAAGGCTAGGAAGGTAGGGGTGGAGGGGTAGATAAGGAAGGTGGGGTGAAGGTGGTGGCTACATCAACAGAGAGACTGCAAGGTCAGAGACCAGAATCAAAGCAAGACCAGCAATTCAGTAGCTGGCACAGGAGCCACAAAAAACAGACCTCTCCCCCCAAAACTGGCTGCTCCCAGACACCGCTCTGAAACTGAAGGGCCTGCCAAAGCTGGAGTTCTACTGAACTCTTCCTCATAGTGCAACAGGCCTGGAACAGACACCTCATCCAGCCCTTTGGGTGAGGCTAGGGTGGAGACCCACAAAACCACTTTCACAAGTTCCCTCTTTCAAAGGGTACAATGTCATATAGCTTCCTTCCAAATACTGAGCTGAAAAAAAAATAAATTGCCTGAATTTTAAAAGATCCATCAAGATAAGATGTCTAGAGTTTTATTTTTAACTTAGCAAATATTTTTATGCAATGTTCACTATATACCAAGGGCTTTGTAAGGGTTTTACAAATGTTGTTGTTGTTGTTGTTATGTGCTAACCAGAAGGCTGGTGGTTCAAACCCACCAGCCACTCCTTAGAAGGAAGACTGGACAATCTACTTCCATAGAGATACTGCCTCAGAAACCCAAGATGGCATCACTATGAGTCAGAATGGACTCGATGGCAGTGAGTTTGTTTTTTTTGGTTTTTAAGGAGCTCTGGCAGCACAGTGACTAAGGCATCTGACTGCTAACCAGAAGGTTGGTGGTTCAAACCCACCAGCCACTCCACAGAAATAAGACTGGGAAATCTATTTCCATAAAGATGTACTGCCTCAGAAACCCAATGGAGGTCGCTATGAGTCAGAATCAATTCAGTGGCAGTGGGTTTGTTTTTTTGGTTTAAGGAGCACTACCACTGCCTTGACAGAGGAAGTGGGGAGAAAGTTCCCGGAAGTCTAAGAAACAGAATGAGAAGAGGTGATAAACTGGCAGTAAATGAGTGAATAAGGCAGGCCACGAGAAGGTGGCTTTGAAGAGGGAGACAGGGCAGCTAGGGATGAGGAGGGCTGTGACGTGGAAAGGATTATCTGAGGACCAGTTGATGGATTCTGAATGTGGCCATCCATGCAGGCAAATAGGCAGAATGCTTGGGATTTTATGAATCACACAAAAGCAAAGAATAGGAAAAGCTCTATGTGGATACAAGTAGGAAAAAAAGGCTGAAGCCAAGAAGGCCAGCAAGGCGGATGTGTCCAAGGTGGGTGTGGGTGTGTCCAAGGTGGGTGTGGGTGTGGGTGTGGGTATGCAGTGGCATATTGAATGGAAACCTCTTACTGTCCTTTGATGGAAAAACTCTCTCACTCTCCCTTTGACTGAATCAACACTTGGGAGCAGCCCACACCCTGTCAATACACAGAACTCAAACAGCCAGGTGAAAATATCACCTGCCAGTGCCTTTATGTCTAAGACCGTTTACACTTGACTTAATCCTTTGGGCCTCAGTTTCTCTATGAAATGGAATATCACTGCCCAAGCTCTTTACTTCACAGAAGGACCTGAAGGTAAAATGTGAGATGTTAAAGATCATCAGAAGAGGAAGTGTCCCGGCGAAAAGGCTGGCAGCAGTGGAAACTGCCCTGGTGTGTACTCGCAAAGAACCAATCAGCCTGCAAAAGCAGGCTTTTATTGACAAATCTGCAGAGGATGGCCGCTGTAAAACACACCTGGGGCCTAATTAAAGGCACAGAAAAACAACCTATAAATCTCAGCAATGAATCACTACTAACCACCCTTACCTTCCACACTAACGTCACAGATGTTACCAGCAGCACGGGTTTGATTTCGATAGCAATAAATACAGCGAGGGAAAGGAAGTGCCCAGGTCTTGCGCTCTTGGTGGTGCTGCTGATAGATGAATGGGGATCTGAGCACGGGAGGCTTAGCCAGAGCAGAGCTCTGGGGAAGTCAGGGACCTCAAAGTAGACCAGCTCCTGAGACTGGTGCTTGCAACATCACAGTCACAAACACACAGCACTGCAACCAACACTGTCCATAATATGACCCTTATCACAAACCCAGAGACCCTGGGTGGTGTAAACAGTTAACACCTTTAGCTGAAACCAAAAGGTTGACCACACCACTGGAGTCTGCCCAGAGGCACTGCAGAGAAAAGTCCTGGCAATTTACTTCCAAAAAATAAGCCCTTGAAAACCCAATGGAGCAGAGTTTCACTCCGGCACACAAGAGTTCTCATTGAATCAGAGTCAACTCGATGACAGCTGGTTGGTTAGTTGGATATTGCTAATCCAGGGCATCTTCTTGTCCTCAAGGGAACTCTGAAATGAGCAAGATTGAGTCCCATATTAGTTCTATGTCCTATACACCACAGTAACTAAGACATCATCAATGCTTCATGTCTGAACACTAAGGGAAACAGGAAATACTAAACTCCAATAAAGCAGAAAACTCAAATAACTGGAGGTTACCATACTTATTATGCACATATAACACACACGGGGCTCATAGGAAACTAATGTAGAAGGGGGCTGCACAGTTTGCAAAAATGTGTAATAAGAACATTATTTGCATGGAAAATAAGGTACCATCCAAAATGTCACAATAACAGCTAACAACACAGGCTTTCTAAGTGCCTTTTACACATCAACACCTCAAGCGCTGATGGCCCTGTGATATATCATTGCCCTTTTGCAGATGAGAACACAAGCAAGATGATAGTTGTCTTAGTCTTCCAGTCCTGCTGTAACAGAAATACCACAAATGGATGGCTTTAGCAGACAGGAATTTATTCTCTTATACTCTAGGAGGCTGTTGTTGTTGTTGTTGTTATGTGCCATCGAGTC
>NW_006921700.1:2300214-2301232 GCF_000298275.1 Orycteropus afer afer | reverse complement strand
GGTTAAGTGCTCAGCTGCTAACCAAAAGGTTGACGATTCAAACCCACCCAGTAACTCAGCAGGAAAAAGACGTGGCAATCTGCTCCCACAAAGATTATGGCTTAGAAAATCATATCGTATAGTTCTACTGTCACATGGAGTCACCAGGAGTCAAACTGCCAGCACATTACAACACCACCACCACCACCAGAAGACACTTTCTGCTTTTCACAACAGAGAATTGGGAGAAGGCACACAACGGACATAGGGAATCACACTGCCCTTCCCACAACCCTGTCCTGGTGCATGATATTCCACTTCCAGAAACTTTAAAGGGTTTCCAATAAACTGAGGACAGTCTGATTATTCATCAGTGGAGGCGGGGTAAATAAATCATGGTATAACCATATCAAGATACACTGTTGGGGGGCGGGGAGCCAGTGCAGAACAGTGTGTTTAACATGCTTCCATTTGTATTAAAAAAACATGGGGAAGAAATACAGAAAGAAAGAAAGTTTTAAAAAATTATGGGAGAGAAGATATATGTAAGTAACTGCTTACGACACAGAATAGCTCTTAAAAATCCACAAGGAACTGGTAACACTAGTTGCTTCCAGAGCAGGCTGGCTGGGGACAAAGGTAGGAGGAAACCATCACATTCCTTCTAATTGCGTTTGAATTTTGAATGATGTGAACACACTACCTAGTCAGCCCTTTCTTGTTTAACCTTTAAAGAGAGTTTATAGCATAGTGCCTAAGGCACTTGACTGCTAACCAGAAGGCTGGCGGTTCAAACCCACCAGCCACTCCTCAGAAGGAAGACAGGGCGGTTCAAACCCACCAGCCACTCCTTAGAAGGAAGATGGGCGATCTACTTCAGTAGTGATACTGCCTCGGAAACCCAAGGAGGGGTCGGAAACCCAAGGAGGGATCACTATGAGTCAGGTCCGACTCAACGTCACATAACAACAAGGCATTTAAGCAGTAACAAGTCACAGGAGTGACTGAAGGTATTTGAAAGCCCTCACCTGAAGGCTCT
>NW_006921700.1:2296998-2299334 GCF_000298275.1 Orycteropus afer afer | reverse complement strand
TCCATGGGCTGGCAAGCCTAACTCCACCAGGTGTCGAGAGACATCCTATACTGCCAGTAAGCCTCCTGCCAGAAAATGCTCAGCTTTTAAACTCTGTGGGCCAAGCAGCCCACTGTGCTGTCTCCCACTCCTGTTGCTTTTTCTGCCACCACTTCTCATCGTCTCTCAATGTCTATGTCTCTCTGGTGTTACACTGCTTCCTGGGTCAAGGAGGCTTCTTAGCACAGGACACTGGGTCCAAAGGATGTACTCCATTCTGGTCTCTTGTTCCTGGTAATCGTGAGGTCTCCTCCCTGCTTTGGAATTGGCTCTCTCTCAAGCCTAGTGTGATGGAAAAACTGACCAATCCCCTCATTAGGGTTCCATAGAGTTACTTCACATGGCCCCACCCACACAAGGATGCCATTCACTTAATTTGTATCCAACCCCCTTGGTGGGTCACAAGTATTTGCATCATCCCATCCAACCTTTTGGTGGAAATATTACAACACAATCGCTGCTGCTGCTGCTGTTAGGATCTGTAGAGTCACTTCTGACTCATAGCGACCCAACGTACAACAGAACAAAACACCGTCCAGTCCTACACCAGCCTCACAATCACTGCCATGCTTGAGCCCTCATTACAGCCACTGTGTCAATCTGTCTTATTGAGGGTCTTCCCCTTTTCCACTGACACTCTACTTGGCCAAGCATGATACCCTTCTCCATGGACCAGAGGGTGCCTTCTGACAACATGACCAAAGTACTAGAGAGAGAGCCTAGCCATTCTTGCTTCTAAGGAACATTCTGACTGCAGTCCTCCAAGACAGATTTGTTCGTTCTTCTAGCACTGCATGATACATTCGATATCCTTTGCCAATGCCACAATTCAAATCCATCAGTACTTCTATGGTCTTCTTTCTTCATTGTCCAGGCTTCACATGCATATGAGGTGATCAAAATTAACATGGCTTGGGTCAGGCGCATCTCAGTGTTCAAAGTGACATCTTTGCTCTTTAACACTTTAAAGAAATCTTTTGTAGATTTGCCCAATGCAATACATTCTTTGATTTTTTGACTGCTGCTTCCATGGGTGTTAATTGTGTGTAAAATGAAACCACTGACAACTTCAATATTTTCTCCATTTACATAATGTTGCTTATTGGTCCACTGTTGTTGTTGTGATTGTTAGGTGCTGTTGAGTCATCTCGGGCTCACAGCAACCCTATGCACAGCAGAATGAAACACTGCCCATGATCCTTGCTATACCGCAGCCCATCAGTGCATCCACTGTGTCTATTCATCTTGTTGAGGGCCTTCACCTTCTTCATTGATCCCCCACTTTACCAAGCATGGTATCCATCTCCAGGAAATGGTTCCTCCTGACAACATGACCAAAATAGGTGAGACGAAGTCTGGCCATTCTTGGTTCCAAGAAGCATTCCAGCTGCACTTCTTCCAGGACAGATTTGTTAGTCCCTTTAGCAGACAATGGTACTCTTAGCATTCTTCTCCAGCACCACAACTCAAAAGCATCAACTCTTCAATCTTCCTTATTCATTGTCCAGCTCTCACATGCAGGAGAGGTGATTGAAAATATCATGCCTTGGGTTAGACATGCCTTAGTCTTCAAGGAGACATCTTTGCTCTTCATCACTTGAAGGAGGTCTTTTGCAGCAGATCTGCCCAATGCAACACACATTGTCTGATGTCTTGATGGCTGCTTCCATTGGTGTTGACTGTAGAACCAGATAATATGAAGTCCTTGACAACTTCAATCTTTTTTCCATCCACTGTGAAGTTATTTATTGGACCAGTTGTGAAGATTTTTGTTTTCTTTATATTGAGGTGTAATCCATACTGCAGACTGTAGTCTTCAATCTTCAACAGTAAGTGCTTCAAGTCATCCTCACTTTCAGCAAGTAAAGTTGTGTCATCTGCATATCGCAAGTTGTTAATGAGTCTTCCTCCAATCCTGATGCCACGTTCTTCATATGATCCAGCTTCTTGGAATATGTGCTCAGCATACAAGTTAAATAAGTATGGTGAAAGGATACAACCTTGACACATTCCCTTCTTGATTTTGAATCATGTAGTATCTCCTTGTTCTGTTCAAACAACAGCCTCCTGATCTGCGTACAGGTTCCTCATGAGTACAATCAAGTGTTCGGGAATTCCCATTCTTCTCAATGTTATCCATAATGTGTTATATGATCCACACAATCAAATACTTTTGCATAGTCAATAAAGCATAAGTAAATATCTTTCTGGTATTCTTTGCTCTCAGCTAAGATCCATCTGACATCAGCAATGATATCCCCTTGTTTCACTTCCTTTTCTGAATCCAGCTTGCACCT
>NW_006921700.1:2288838-2296293 GCF_000298275.1 Orycteropus afer afer | reverse complement strand
CTTGTATTTTTAATGACCTCTTGCTATCTTCATGGATGATGTTCTGGATGTCACCTCACAATCTCTGGTTTTTGGTACACTGGTTTCAGTGCATCAAATCTATTCTTTAAATGGTCTCTAAATTCAGGAGGGATATTATCAAGGTCATATTTTGGCTCTCATGGACTTGTTTTAATTGTCTTCAACTTCAACTTAAATGTACATATGAGCAATTGATGGTCTGTTCCACAACCAGCTCCTGGCTTTGTTGTGGCCAAAGATATTGAACTTCTCCATCGCCTCTTGCCACAGATGTAGTCAGTCTGATTCCTGTGTATTCCATCTGGTGAAGTCCACGTGTATAGTTATTGCTTATGTTGCTGAAAACAGGTTATTTGCAATGAATAAGTCATTGGTCTTGCAAAATTCTATCACGTGATCTCTAGTATTATTTCTATCACCAAGGCCATATTTTCCAACTACTGGTAACTCTTCTTTGTTTCCAACTTTTTCCATTCCAGTCACCCGTAATTATCAACACACCTTGATCGCATGTTCAGTCAATTTCAGACTACAGAAGTTGGTAATCGAATTTCCTCATCTTTGGCTTTGGTGGTTGTTGGTAAATTAGAGTAGTAGTAGTATTAACTGATCTTCCTTGTAGGCGTACAGGTATTGTCCTATCACTGACAGCATTGTACTTCAGAACAACTGGTGAGGATTTTTATTTTAAGGTATAATCTATACTGAAGGCTGTAGTATTTGATCTTCATCAGTAAGTGCTTCAAGTCATTATCACTTCCAGCAAGCATCTGCATTTCAGAGGTTACTAAGGAGTCTTCCTCTAACCCTGATGCCATGCTCTTCTTCATAAGGTCCAGCTTCTTGGATTATCTGCTCAGCATAAAGACTGAGTAAGTATGGTGAAAGGATACAACCCTGACACACACCTTTCCTGATTTCAAACCACACAGTATGCCCTTGCTCTGTTCCAATGACTGCCTCTTGGTCTATGCACAGATTCCTCATGAGGACAATTAAGTGTTCTGGAATTCCCATTCTTCACAATGTTATTCATAATTTGTTATAACCCACACAGTCAAATGCCTTTTCACAGTCAATAAAACATAGGTAAACATCTTTCTGGTATTCTTTGCTTTCAGCCAAGATCCATCTGACATCAGCAATAATATCCCTCATTCCACACCCTCTTCTGAATCTGGCTTGTATTTCTGGCACTTCCCTGTCAATATGCTGCTGCAACCATTTTTTATCTTCAGCAAAATTTTACTTGCATGTGATATTAATGATATTGTTTGATAATTCCCACATTCTGTGGGATCACCCTTCTTTGAAATAAGCACAAATATGCACCTCTTCCAGTTGGTTGGCCAGGTGGCTGTCTTCCAAATTTCTTGCCATAAATGAGTAAGTGCCTCCAGTGCTACATCTGTTTATTGAAATATCTCAATGGGTATTCCATCAATTCCTAGGACCTTGTCTCTAGCCAATGCCTCAATGCAGCTTGAACTTCTTCCTTCAATACCATTGGTTCTTGATCATATGCTACCTTGTGAAATGGTTGAACATTCACCAATTCTTTTTGGTACAGTGATTCATTCTATCATTATAATGATAGAATTTTGCAAAACCAACACCCTATTCATTGGAAATACCTTTTTTCAACAACATAAATGGCAACTATATACATGGATCTTACTAGATGGAATACACAGGAATCAAACCAACTACATCTGTGGAAACAGACAATGGAGAATCTCAATATCATCAGTAAGAACAAGGCCAAGGATCATCTTCAGAATAGACCATAAAATGCTCATACACAAGTTCAAGCTGAAGCTGAAGAAAATTAAAACAACTCCATGAGAGCCAAAATACGACCATGAGCCTAACCCACCTGAATTTAGAGACCATCTCAAGAACAGATTTGATGCACTGAACACCAATGACCAAAGACCAGATGAGTTGTGGGATGACATCAAGGACATCATACATGAAGAAAGCAAAAGGTCATTAAAAAGAAAGGAAGAAACAACCAAAATGGATGTCAGAAGAGACTCTGAAACTTGCTCTAGAAAAAAAAGTAGCTAAAGCAAATAGAGGAAAATGAAGAACTGAATAGAGTATTTCAAAGCATGGCTTCAGAAGACAAAGTAAAGTATTATAATGAAATGTGCAAAGATCTGGAGTTAGAAAACCTGAAAGGCATTTCTCAAGCAGAGAGAACGGAAGAGAAAATTCAAGCCTCAAAAGCTGCAATACTGAAGGATTCTATGGGCAAAATATGGAACAACACAGGAAGCATCCAAAGAAGATGTAAGGAATACACAGAGTCACTGAAGATTATAGGTGACTATAAGTAAATTAATTTGTATTTGGATATACAAAGGCTGAGAATAAGGAAGAATGCACAAGTTTTATAACACTAGCACCAGATCCTGAAAACTCCTGAAGGTCTTTGGATTCAAAAGGTAGAAGGAATACCTTTGTTAGGGAAGAATATCTTCAGAGGGTAGGTATCTTAACCACAGACAGGAAGATTCTTTTCTGATGGACATGAGGGAAAAAAATGACAGGAAGTCAGAACTCAGTGTGCAACATAGAATGTGTATTCAAAACTGTCCTAGGGAGCTCTGGTAGCATAGTGGCTAAGACACTTGCTTGCTAACCAGACGGCTGGCGGTTCAAACCCACCAGCCACTCCTCGGAAGGAAGGTTGGGCAATCCTACTTCCGTAGTGATACTGCCTTGGAAACCCAAGGAGGGGTCGCTATGAGTCGGGTTTGACTGGACAGCACACAACAACAACAACATCTTCCACATGCCTGCGTTTATCCTTCCAGGGATCTGCACAGCATGTTCTGTACTGTTCATTGCTCCCACAAGGGTCTTGCTGAGGACTGAGCACAAGGCATTCAGTAAACATCTGCTGGTGGCCCCCAATCCCCCATTCAGAGACAGGATATTATTAGCAATTTCTTATCCAAAGGTTCTTGCTTATGATGAGGAAGCTGAAGGGACACATGGCTGAGAACTCAGGACTTGGTGACATTTGCTTTTCACTCTGTCCTCTCCCTTTCAGAAATGGGACGTAAGTGGAAAATATAACAGAAGCTTTTGGAAGATGCTCTCCATCAGCTATGTACATACAGAATCATAACAAACCCAGAATGACCCTCAAAAGACCGATCCCAACTCATAGCGATCCCTCCTTGGGTTTCCGAGGTGGTATCTCTAAATAAGTAGATTGCCCAATCTTCCTTCTCAGGAGTGGTTGATGGGTTTGAACCACCAGCCTTCTGGTTAGCAGTCAAATGCCTTAGGCACTATGCCAAAGACCGTAGGGGAAGATAAATTTCTTCTTCAGAGGTTTGAAATATTGTTGGGGAAATACTGGTATTCAAACTGAGGGAAAATTAAGTTAGGTAGCAACAAAGACTCTACAGGAAGAAGTTTATGGCTTGTAATTTTTAAATGTTCTCTGCTATACCTACAACAGTATCTAGTAGATGCACACAATTCATCTAAATAAGCAGCACACGTATCTACCGGGACATCAGTGGACAAAGACATCCTCCAACCCACATCCCTTCAGAATGGGCTAGTTAAGTCCAGGAAAAGCATCTGGCAGCAACTCATGCCCCCCACTCTCCTTGAAATCTCTGTGTTGGGACACATCAAGGCCCAATACATTCCACTGATCAGCTATTTACGCTAAAACAGAAGTTCCAGAAGAGGTAGCAATTACAAACTTCTCTTCAGGATAAAGTTTCTGCCTGGAATTTTCTTGTCTTTCCCAGCACAGAGGGAAGTTGAGGCTACTACTCCCAGCACGATACAAAAATTAGAATGACTATGACTAAGTGACCTCCTTCTGGGTGTCTTTAAAAGTGAGGTATTTAAATAAAAAATGCTGATGGAAAGAGCCTTAAAAATTTATTTCTTTCATCATAAAAAGTGTATATTTCCATTAGTCTGAAAAATGTGCTCTAGCACCACCAACAACAAATGTGATTATTTAACCAGCTTTACACAAAGTCAAAAGAGGCAGGAAGTGAACCCACCACTGATAGTTCCAGAAAAGATTTCTGCAAACACAGAAAAAATGTCATTTGAAGGATACCGAAGCTTACCAGAGGAAAAAAAAAAAAATTGATGGTTTTCCACGAAGGTGTAGTTTTAGAAACACAAAAGTCACTCTAATTAAATTCTCAAACTTGTTACACTATTGGACCTCACTGGTGCCTGTGACATTGATGAAAGGAACCATTTATCAAAAACTGATACACTGCAGAACACTTTCTACGTGTTTTTCATTTTTTAATTTTTTGTTTTGTAAATTAAAGGAACAGCCATTCTCAACACAAACATTATTATACCTCTTCCCTAGAAAGCAGAAAAGGTGATTTAAGACTGCAACTTAGCTTAATTAGATTTATTGAGGGCAAATTATATAGTACATAGTATTTTTTTCAGGGCACTTTCATATTCTATCCTCACTCAGTCTAACCATAGGAAGTAAATTGGCCAGGTCTCTCAAACGTTCATGCCGGACAGAATCATCGTGGTCGTAGTCCAAGACCCTCATTTTAGAGACAGAGCAACTAAAGCCCAGAGTCACAAAGCGAGTGAGTGACAGAGCTCTTGTCCAGCCAGGAAGAAGGGCTCTGCAAAGTCCTCTTCTGACCTACGGAAGCTACAGTTCAGTAAGGAGGACAAATATTAACCATGTAATCACACAAACCTTTATTTAATCGGGGTAGGAATGAGGGCCGTAAAGGATGAGTGTAGATTGCCATAAGAGCATACACCTAAAATGGCAGGTAAGGGAACGCTTCCCTGAAAAATACCACTTAATCAGGCCCAAGGGAGTCCCTGGATTGGCACAAATGGTTAAGCACTCAACTACTAGCCAAAAGGTTAACAGTTCAAACCCACCCAGAGACACCTTGGATGACAGGCCTGGTGATCTGCTTCCCAAAAGCCACAGTCTTACAAACCCTATGGAGTGTTCTGTTCTACACACACGGGGTCTCCATCATGAGTCATGATTCACTGGATGCCAACCCACAACAACTTCCTGCAGGGGATACTGGTGGTCTGGGAGCAAGCAAACCTGGAGACCACCGTCAGGTGACAGGGCTGCCTGCTGAGGCCTGCTTCATGGGCCAGCTTCTGTTCTATGCAGCCAGGAGACTGAGCTCGCCTGGCAACCTAGATGAAGAAACTCACATCGTAACACAGACAGCAGGAAGCTGGGCCCAGAAGGAACCCAGGAGCAGAGAGGAGGGCAATGCACTCCACTCTGCACCTAAGTGTTGCCAGTGAACAAGCACCACCACCACCAAATCATCTCGCCGATGCTGTATTTTCATCAAAGGCTATTAAAAGAGAATTAACTCAGCCCTAAGACTCAACCTGTATTTTTAATGGCATCTCTTTAAATGTTCTTCTATATGAACCACAGACTCTTAGAGTTGAAGAGGATGTTTTATAAAAGTCAAATGCATTTGGGTAAAAATAAATAGCATACATATTCAGGCTTGTTTACGCACAGAAAACAGCTGGAGGATGTAAGGCAAAATGTTTTCTACAGCTGCTTCCAGGGAGGGGTGAGAGAAAAGAGGAGACAGACTTTTCACTTCATGTAATTCCACACTTTTCACATTTTTTAACAACAGCATTTATCACTTTCCTTCATCAGTGCCCCTGCCCAGGCTTCCCATGCTTCTGTGCACATTCCCACTACCCACAACATCCTTCCCTTTTCTGCCTAGTTGCCTTTCTCTCTGTCCCTTAAGCAACATGATTCATTGCTCAGGGTTCCACTGGACACCGCCATTTTGTCTCCCTCTACAGAGTCAAGCGAAGTTCCAGCTCACCAAAGTGTTTGCATTTCTACCTGACTCCAATTCTCTATTTCCACCTGGGGCTGCCTTCTTAAGCCTCAGAACTATACATCCAGCTCTACAAAACCTCACAGGTCAATACCATCAGCTGTTCTACAGACTTCTCAACCCAACGTGCCCCTAATAAAACTCCTCATCCTCCCTTTCTTCTGTACCCTGGATTCCCTCCTTCAAACTGCCCAAGTCAGACACCTGGGAGTCACCAGCAGTGCTTCCCCTTTGCCTCCCACACCCAGTGAGTCTGTCCGTCTTCCTGAACCTCTCCCAAAGCACGTTCCTCCTCTAATCACTGCTACTGCTCTAACTTGAGTCACCTGAATCATTGTAGGACCTGATTATCAACCCCTACTTCTCCTCCTCCCCACCTCCCATCCACCCATCCACCACACTGAACACACAAAGGTGACTAAGTTCATTCATTCATTCTTCACAGAGCAGCTACTTTGTGCCAGCACTGCTCTAGGCCCTGGGAGTACAGAAGTCAAAAAAGACACTGTCCCCATGCTCACGGACCTGACACTCTAGTGATGAAATCAAATGTAAGATCCACTTATGGCTCCCCCTTAATTTCAGGTAAATCCAGACATCTCAGAGAGTCCACACGGCCTTTCCTGGTCCTGGTCCTGAGGACCTCTCCCACCTCACAGTCTGCCATTTGCTGCTTTCACCCCATGATCCTCCATTCTGAACCACTGCCAGTTCCCAGAAGGCAAACTGCTTCTCACGGCTGCACTCTCCATGTCATACTGTCCATATCACCCTTCCCTTCTCTGCCTAGCTATCTTGTCCTTTCGGCCTCAATGGAAGTGTCACCTCTTCCAGGAAGCCTTCCTTGACATGGTTCATTGAGCTCCCATGTAGCCTCCACCACAGCACTTTGCACACAACCCTGTATTTGTGGATTTAATCTTTCCCCAGGATCGGAGACTTCTTTTTAAGAAGGCCGTGCTGTACACCTCATCCCCCACCAACGGCTGACACAATCACTGGTCTGTAACCAAACACTGAGGGAGAGGAGGAAGGAGAGGACTGCTTTCTAAGAAGTTCAATCTATTTAGAAAAGGTTGCCAAACCCTAGAATTCTGCAAGGTAGACAAGAGATAGAATGGACTACCACCATTGACAAATGTGAAACACGGGGCAATGGAAGCCACAGCACAGGACCAGGAATACAATTATACCAAGAGCTGTGTGACCGGCAGTCCCTCCTTCATAAGGTCTGGATGTAACACACACTCAGAGCACAGCCTCTGTCCTTAAAGGGGTCACAGCCAAAATGTATCAGCTATTTTTCCCCTTTGCTACGGGCTTTTTTGTTTTCGTTAAATTTTTTTTTTTTTATTGTGGTAAAATACGTATAGTATTTACCATTTTAACCATTTTTTTAAGTGGATGGTTCAGGGGCAATGATTACGTTCACAATGTTGTCCAACCACCACCACTATCCATCGCCAAAACCAAGTAGAAACTCTGTGCCTATCAAGCAGTCCTTTCCCAGTCCCCTGAGCATCACTTTTTCAGGTTAATTTTTCAAATCCAGCTTTCA
>NW_006921700.1:2287249-2288288 GCF_000298275.1 Orycteropus afer afer | reverse complement strand
AACCCACCAGCCACTCCTTGGAAGGAAGATGGGGCAATCTACTTCCGTAGTGATACTGCCTTGGAAACCCAAGGAGGGGTCGCTATGAGTCGGGGGCCAACTCGATGGCGCATAACAACAATAACCACAGCCATGGACTTTGTGACTCCCACCAGATGACTGGATGGGACTATGCAAATGTGAGCTGTTTGTGGCTCACTGAAGAGATTGGATAGCTTGTAAACAATGTAAATAAGGTAAATGGCACCCTTGTGTGGGTGGGACCGTGCGAATAAGATACATGGAACCTTAACATGGAGACTAGTCAGTTTTGCCATCTCTCTAGACTTAAATGAGCCATCCCAGAAGTGGAAAGGGGGACTCTCATCAAAAAGGAAGAGCCAGGGGGTGGCATGCATCCTTAGAACCTAAGTGAGATTCCCTGAGTCTCCTTTACCTGGGAGACAGAGAGAACTATAATACTTTGCTGAGATGATAAGAGAAGGCATAGAAATAGAGGCAGCAGAACCAACAGAATCAAGACTGATATGAGACAGAGTGGTGGGCTTCCCAGCCCAAAGACTGAGAAAGCTGATTGCCTTCAGGCAGGAGGACTGCTGGTGTCATGAGGTGACTCTCTGAGCACCTAGCAACACAACTAAAAGAGCTTTGTAACACTTGCCCGAGCAGGGCAGAGGCCGAGGCCAGACAAAAGTGTGCCTGTGACATGGCTGAGAATAGGCTGTTCTGAATGAAAAATTATCTTGAGTTCTTTCTGATCCCGAACTATAAGCTGTTACTTCCCTAATAAACCCCATGAGTATCATCTGTGAGTTCTCTGTGGCCACTGCAATGAATTCTCAACCCCAGCAGAGAAGTAGGGAGTGCCATGGGAGGGACAGTTGGTATCAGAATTGTTTTTTTAAAAAAAAGGTTCGAAAGTAGAAGCATGTGTGACCTCTGCCTCATAGGAATCCTTGGACTGCTGATGCTGATTTTGAGTCTCTCTTTCCCTTGGGAAGTTAGAGGAGGGTCAGACAATGCCTCCCCATGCCCTTTT
>NW_006921700.1:2285236-2286669 GCF_000298275.1 Orycteropus afer afer | reverse complement strand
CTTTGAGCCTCTAGTGTATGGGCTTTTATTTTCAAAGCATGTGAGGGAGATCAGCTTCTGACCTGGTAACTTGGAATCATCATAATCTACCCAGTTCTTGTGCGCAGGTCCACCCTGAATCACAGCAACTCCTGACTTCCGGCTCCAACAGCTTGCCTTTCAGCGTCACAGATGGAACAAACCCAGCATCCACAGAGACCACATCCCAGGGGAAGAGCTCCTTGGTTCAGAACCTCCCTGGCTTTGATCTAATAGAGCTAGGGGCACTATGAGAGCAGTAACTGGAGTCAAGAATTATGCAAACAAGAGTGCTGAGTAATCATAAAGATGAAATCCTCTCTGGGCCACAATTCCTGAGCCGGAGACCAATACATTATACAACAGTTCGATTACCAGGCATTCGTGAAAAGCATGTCTTGCCCACTCAGTGTCCCAGTTGAGCCTCCCAGTGTTTCCTGCTGAGCCAGCAGGCAATTAATTAAAGCCACCTGCCTAATCATGCAGCACAAGCTTTTTCATAGAATTTCACAGGCTTCCTTGGATGCTTAAGAGCTTGACCCACAGAGAGGGCACCCCATCTATGGGATCTGAGCAAAATATTCTGGGATGATGAGTTTGGACTAAGAAACTCTAGGCATCCTTCCTATATGAAGACAGATAAAAGATGACAGGTAAGTCTAGTAAATGAGGTACCACTGCTTTCAATATGATCTTAAGAGACGTTTTTGGTGACTTTTATTTCAGAAAATGTTAAAATACTGGCACACTGGAACGAGAAGGTAATTTAAGTCACAGTCCACTCCCCTGATCACATACAAGATGCCAGCCCTCAGTCTTGCCATCATAAGCTTCCCCAGATAAGTAATACAGCATGAGGGCAGCATTAATGTCGAGAAGTTCAAAGAGCTTAGGCAAGAAGAGTCTCGGGCTTCTCAATACCTGTTTCTATTCCACAGAAACCCATCACCTTGGTTCCTATTTGCTACCTTTTATCTGGAAGCATCATGACACCATTTTGTACAGTATATTCAGCAAGCAGAAATGCCTATTAATCATCCCTTAGCTTATTCAACAAGTTCTTATACTTGGGATGGGCCTAGGAGGCACTGGAATTAGTCATAAGGAACCCTTTCCCAACAGCAAGGGCTGAGCAAGGCCCTGCAATGAATAGTCAAAGGAGGGTGTAAAAGCTTCCTTCTTCATCCATTTTCCACATACAGTACTGCATTATCAGTGATGGCAAACATGGATATATGGGTGGATAGATGGGTGGACAGGCTGAACAATTAGGTATGTCTATGCGGGGGAGGAGGAGCTCTGGTAGCATAGTGCCTAAGGCACTTGACTGCTAACCAAAAGGCTGGCGGTTCAAACCCACCAGTCACTCTTCGGAAGGAAGATGGGGCAATCTACTTCCGTAGTGATACTGCCTC
>NW_006921700.1:2280207-2281759 GCF_000298275.1 Orycteropus afer afer | reverse complement strand
CAATCTGTATACTGAGTAAATAATTCGAGAAGCTGGACTATCTGAAGAAGAATGTGGCATCAGGATTGGAGGAAGAATCATTAACAACCTGTGATATGTAGACAACACACCTTGGCAAAGTTTGCTGAAAGTGAAGATGAAAGAGTACAGTCTGCAGTAGGATTACACCTTAACATAAAGAAAGTGAAAATCCTCACAACTGGACCAATGAGCAGCATCACAATGAATGGAGAAAAGACTGAAGTTGTCAAAGCTTTCATATTACTTGGTTCCACAATCAAACCCATGGAAGCAGCAGTCAAGAAATCAGACAATGATGTATTGGGCAAATCTGCTGCAAAAGACTCTTCAAAGTGCTGAAGAGCAAAGATGTCTCTTTGAAGACTAAGGTGCACCTAAGCTAAGCCATGGTATTTTCAATCACCTCACATGCATGTGAAAGCTGGACAACCCAACACCATGGTCACCACCCAAATCCAAGCCACTGTTAACTTTCATCTGAGCCCCAGCTATCCCAACTGGTCTAACCACTTCAACTACTGCCCTCCTCCAAACCATTCTCCACAATGTAGCCACAATGATTAAATAAACATATATTGAATTATATCCCTCTCCTCTTTAAAATCTAATGATGGGTTTCATTTTAATATTGGATAAAATCCAAAAGTCTTGCCTCACCAAAAAGTCCTGTGTGATCTGACCCCTGCCTGTTTCTCTGTCTTCATCTCAAGCCTCCCCTCCTTCTGACATTTCTTGCAGTTACTCTGACATTGTAAGCC
Source organism: Orycteropus afer afer (assembly GCF_000298275.1). NCBI lineage: Eukaryota > Metazoa > Chordata > Mammalia > Tubulidentata > Orycteropodidae > Orycteropus > Orycteropus afer. The sequence goes on along the minus strand of NW_006921700.1, from coordinate 2,280,980 downwards.
CTTTCCTGCCTCTGGGCCTTTGAACTGGCTTTTCCTCTGCTTGAACCAACACCTCTTTTCTCTAACCCAAACCCAACTCTTTCCCCTCACTAGCTTCTTCTCATCTTTTACTTGCTCCAAGAGGTCACTCCTGACTCTCAAACTAAAATAGCCACCATTATTCTTATACCATCCAATTCTCTTTCATTATAGTACCCATCGATTGATCATTTTACATTTATCTGTGTGGTGATTTAGTATTGTCTTTCCTGCTAGACCATAAGCTATAGGAGGGCATAAACCATGTCTGTTTTATTTTAAGTGCACATCCAGTACCTGGCATAAACAGTTAAATAATGGTGGAATTAAAGAACAATTGATTGAACAAATATGGAATTTTTTTTTTAACTCTTCTTTAAAATCCACTAGAACTCGACAGCAAAACTCTGAAGGTTTTACTGTACCTAACAGAAGACGTTCGTACAGCTAAATGCCAGTGTTTTCACATGTGGAAGCAGAGGATAGTAGGACCATGTCTAGGGTAGAAGTGAGCACATGAAGCCACTTCCCTGAGAATATTCATTGGTATGAGACCAGGAGGGAAGGGACCAGCTCGTAATCAGTTCAAAGTCATCAATAAGGAAGTTGCACTCATCTTATAGGACAAGGTCTTCTTAGGGTCACATGTCTAATGCAGAGACAGTTTCTGGCATATCACAGACATACAAATATTTATGGCACAAAGAAGGGAGGGAGAAGAGAAATATCCCATTTATTCCAGTTAGCTCAACACA
>NW_006921700.1:2258880-2279512 GCF_000298275.1 Orycteropus afer afer | reverse complement strand
AGACTCCCATAATACTCTAAGTGCCTGCAGAGAACTCTCAAGATCATTCAATCCCAACTTTTTGAGTGAAAATCCTGAGGCCTAGCAAAGTGACACCATTTTTCCAAGGTTGGAGTCTGTCCCTGAGAGCACTAAAATGAGAATGCCAGTTCCCTGGTGCCCGATCTAAAACCTGCTGGGGTACCATCTCCCCCAGAGGCTGGGGTTCTCTGGGAAAGGAGCTATGCTTATCAACTTCCTGACACATTATAAACTTGTTGAATAGCTGATGACTAAGAATGATAATTTGTATGAATTGCCTTGGAATCATCCAGATTAAACATAAACCAGCACCTGTGCCATTTGCTGCTATCATCATTAATGGGCATTTCTCATTTCTAAATGAGACTTGGCTGTAGGAAGCACTGTAAGTTCTACAGCTCCTCTCATGCATGAAGACTAACAACATGAGATACAAAGAGGAGTTTTAAACTTCTTACCCTCCGAATACTCCCAAAGAGGTCAGATAGGTTTGTCTACAGCTGTCGGTCACTTATGACTTATGACAATAAAGAGGCTGCGAAGGTACACAGACAGCCTTGGAGTCAGGTTCACCAAACCCACACCCACCCATGAGCAGATCTCCCCTGACCTTTGGAGAGGCCTCCTGAGATACCAGGCCAAAAGTCTGGTCAACTGATGTCCTCTCCACTATGTTATCAAAAAGAAAATGGTTTCCTTCACTTTCTGACTTTGGTTATTTAATAATCACAATCACTACAGCAACCTTCTCATACATACCAACCCCCTAACATTTTCAAGATGTTTTCACATGTTTATTATCTTCTTTGACCCTCACAACAATATTCAGAGGCTGGGCCCATACTTATAACACAAGAAACTCAAGCTGAGAGAGGTTGAGTGACATCCAAAGTCACCCAGTTGGAGACATTCTCCTAGTCCGTCACACCCCAACCCCATCACCTCACTTCTCACACACAGTGGCTTCCTCCTATGCCCAGAATGCATCAATCTCAACTCCAAGACCTCATCCCTACAGACTTATCTCCCAACTGGTCCCCAAGAGGAATCTTCCAAACCAAGAAATTCTTCTCTCCACTGCCCTCAAACTCCAAGCCTTTATGATGCCTCACACCTCTGAAACAACCGCCCTTCTCCCCACTGACTATTTTTCAAGGTTGTCCAAATCCCCTAGTTTGAAATACTTCAGGTCACAGCTGTGATGACCCCCTACATCTTCTTCAGCAGCTCTTAAAAAAAAAAAAAAAAAAAAAAAACCTCACTGCCGTCAAGTCTGATCCGACTCATAGTGACCCCTTCTTGGATTTCTGAGGTGGTATCACTATGGAAGTAGATTGCACAATCTTCCTTCTGAGTGGCTGTGGGATTTGAATCGCCAGCCTTCTGGTTAGCAGTCAAATGCCTTAGGCACTATGCTACCAGAGCTCCCTCTTTAGCAGCTACACACCACTTATTTTCTGCATATTCCACCTGGTACTGTTTGTGCTACTTGCTGCTGCCCTCATCAAGACTGAGCTTCAGATGGCAGACCTCTCCTCTGGATCCTCCTCACCCTAGCAGAACTAGGACAGGCACACAGACATCCACAGAGGAACATAACTAAGCCGGATTTGGGACAGGCTATAGAGTGAGTAGTGTTTTATGAAGCCACAGATAATGTGGACAAGAGAAAGAATGGCTCCCTTCATGGGCATCCCGTCCCCTCCCCCCACAAAAAAAAAAGAGATTATAGAAAGAACATGCTGCCTCAGTTTCCCTCAACCTGTGAAGTAGGGACATCAATGATGCCTGGAAAGCATCCTTTGGGATAATCAGGTTCTAGACAGAGTCCCATTATATGGGGCAGCCAGGAGGCAAAGGATCCTGAACTCTGTAAAACACTACTCTCGGAGTACACCTCTAAGCACTTGCCCTGGAAAAGAAGACAGTGACTTGTGATACGCAGACCAAAAGCCAAAGGAAAAAGTTTCTGCAGGAAAAACAGAGCAGGAGTTTTCATTCGAATCTAAGATGCCCCGATTCAGGTATTTAGAGAGGTTGAGGAACCTGGCAAAGGGCAGGGCCACCAGCTTTTTGCTAAACTGGTTTGACATCAATTTGTTCAGTTTATGGAAATAGCTCCGTCTGCATGCCCTGCAGCTGGCCACTCTTTCGGCAGCACTTCCTGGTAGAGGGCAGAGAAGTGGCCCCTTTCACAAAGCAGCTCACTGCACTCTCCAGTTCCTCTGGGCTTCAGGCTGGGAGGGAAGGAAAGCCACTTCTCCGATGGGTTCTGCCTGGCCCAAACTCTTACCTCAAATGAGATCCTAAAACTGATTTCTGCGTATTAACGTTCTCCAAGACCCAGCAACAAGGGAGGAAAATTGAGATCTTTCTTCAGAACACTGAACCACCTCCCTCGCCCATGATCCCCTACCCTCCTGCCACACACGCTAGTGTGTTGTCAAACTGTCATTACCACCCAAAATAGGAATCCTTGTGCCCAGTTTTTGGCACAGCAAGTTAAGGGAAGCAGGAGGAGGTCTGACATGTCATTCGGCCGCCTGGAAAGACTGTGCTGATCTAACACTGAGATCAGTCTTTCTACAAAGAACACTTTGCCTTTAAAGAGCCTATTTTCTATGGGATTGTCAGCAATGCTCAGTCACGGCCTCAGGGAACCAGGAGAAGGGAGTCACCAGAATGCCAGGTCACCAGGAGATGTGTGGTATATCCTAAAAGCCAGTCTGGCTCCTCTTACAACGGTCCTTCAGGGGTCCTGAAGCTGAAGAACATCGGGTCTGATCAGCTACTGCGTATGAGGCAGCAGTGGGTCAGTGGTTCCATTCCCAGCCAGTGTCCCTCATGGGCAGCCACCACCCACCTGTCAGTGGAGGCCTGCATGGTGCTATGATGCTGAACCGGTTTCAGTGCAGCTTCCAGACTCAGACAGACTAGGAAAAAGGCCTGGTGAGCTGCTGCTCAAAATCAGCCAATGAAAACCTGTGGATCCCAACGGTCCAATCCACAGCCGATCACGTGGATGGTGCAGGAGCAGGGAGTGTTTCGTCCAGTGGTACATGGGAATGCTGTTAGTAGGAGGCTGATTCAACAGTGGCGTGTCCACAGACTCCTAAGTGACATCATCTTCAACTCTGGGGTTAGCGCAGCACAACTCAATGCAGTTAGAGCACTCATTGTTATCAGCTGTACAGCACCCTGCAGCAGCTGACACCACCCATCAGACGTCCATTCCAGCCCTAACAGGACCGTGATTGCCTCCCATGTTCCAAGGTCCTGACAGCAACACTAGCAAAGCAAAGGGCTATACCTCAGAGACCTCCTCTTACAAACTGGTTAAGGCAACCACGTTTCACATCTCAATGATTTTGTGTTCAGTGTTCATGCAACTGCAGCTAACTACAAAGATGACTTCCTGGAGCCCAGTGCCACCAGAAGATCCTCTGAAATGAACTGCTGTCAAGGTTGTCAGCTTTCCAAGACACAGATGATTCGAGGCTTTGTATCAACAGGCCTCCAGTGAAAAGTTCCACCAAACCTGCAAATATGTACTCCTTTTCTCCCCGAGCCACCTCGTTACTCTCCAGAAGAAAAGGCACTCCTGAGAATTCCTGCACCCTAATGTAGAACCTAAGGAGCTCTGATGGCATAATGACTAAGGCATTTGACTGCTAACCAGAAGGTTGGCGGTTCAAACCCATCAGCCCTCCGCGGAAGGAAGATGGGGCAATCTACTTCTGTAAAGATTTACTGCCTTGGAAACCCAATGGAGGTCATTGTGAGTCAGAATCGACTTGATGGCGGCAATTGTGGTTTTGTTTCTTCTATGCAGAAACTGCAGGGGACAGCTAGCTTTGCCCCTACTCACTGCAGAGGGGCCTTCTTCTTTGAGGTACCCTCTGCTCCCCCAGGAGATCACAAACAGGGATCCCATTCATGTTCAGGTTTTGCCCATCACCATAATCGCAGCCAGGCCCTGCAGGCTTCATTTGCAAGATACCTTTATGCTTTTCAATCGGTTACATTAAGGCAGCAAGGAAACCCAGCAGCCACTCTGAGCAGACACAGAGCACTGCTCTCCCGGGCCACACAATCTTCGTGTCTCCTCCTATCTTATTTCATTCCTGGTAGGCCCTGCCAGCGGCCCAGGTGCCTGATACTGTGGGAAACTTTCTGCATTGCATTTCTGATAGCACTGTGAGTACTTTTCCTGACAAAAATCACAGCCACCGGCCCGTCAGCACCCTCTTCTCAAGGCTAGTTACACAAAGGCAGCTCCATTCAGCCTGAGAGCGGGCGCCTCCCACAAACAGGATTGTTCGGGCTGGGACCCTCAGGAACCGCCCTTCACATGCACAGGCTGCCACAACGCCTGACCAACTACAGGTGGTGATTTTTGCTCCGACCACTACCAAGGGAGGTAAAAGGGGCCAATCACCAATGCAGACTCTTAGGTGCTGAGATCCCAAAGGGCAGGCCGGTGATCCTTCTGTGTGTCTAAATCCTACAAACTCCAACACTGTTGTAACCAGGCAGGCAGAAACAGAATTCTACTGTTCTTTTTCTTAAGAAAAATACAAATAGGATCACAAGATAGGTCCAGTTACTGGAGGTTTACCATTCCAGGCAAAGAAAATTGAGTGTATCTCTTCTGTCTGAAACCACAAGATGGTTTTTAGTGATGGTTTCAGGTTAATTTAGACAGAAGCTAACAGATCCATTTGCAAGATTCAAAGGCCACAGGCGCTGGCACATGTCAATCTCTTAGTTCAGGTTGTCAGGTGACTCACCATCCCCAGGACACCTTTTTTTTTTTCTTGGTGCTCTGTACGCAGTACTTTCACCCCCTAAGGCGGAGCACACCTTCTAAAGAGTACACCCTGTTATGGGCGGCATTCTCTCCATGTAACCCCCGCCTGGTTATCGTCCCTGGTTATTGTCCCTGCTTGCCATGGCTGCTAGCACATCCCACCTGCCTTCAATAAGAGAAATTCTATGAAGAATGGCAGCTGCACGATTGACACTGTGAGCCCTGCCCATTCTGCAGTCCTGCTTAAGGAAAATGACCCCTTAGTAAGGCATTCACAGACATGGTACCCAGAATCTCTGACTCAATGCTTCCCATGGAATTCAATCTACTCAGTAAAAAAAAAAAAAAAAAGAAGAAGAAGTCTACATGCTTTTCAAATATTGTTATCATTTTTTAAAATTGAGTTTTTATCAAGAGAGGTAAGTAAAAGTATATCCTCATTGTTGGAGCTAGACCTGGGTTATCAACACTCAAGTCAAGGAGTTAACTCGGTGCTGACATATTTATCACCATCTGTATCTGTGGATGCTTTGTGAAGGACTGCAAGCTCATCTGGCAGGGTGTTAGGGTATCAGTGCTGTGCTGATGGAGTCCTGGTAGCACTAGTGGTTAAGCACCTGGCTGCTAACTGAAAGGTAGGCAATTCGAACCCATCCAGCAGCTCCATGGTAGAAAAGACCTGGTGATCTGCTCTGGTAAAGATTACAACTTTGGAAACCCAGTGGGGCAGTTCTACTCTGCCCCCACAGGGTTGCTATGAGTCAGAATCGACTTGACGACAACGGAGTTAATGGGTGGTGTGTTGAATATGGTCTCCACCTTGGAGAGAGTATCCCCAGACAACCAGAGCTTGGGCTGCAGGTTCACTGATCTCAAAAGTTGGTGCACCCTCAGAAAGCTAACTGGTCATCTACTAGAACACTGCTGATTAGTGCTAAAAATAAATTGGCTGGATGTCCTCCCCCAGTGGGTGTGTTCACTCCAGGTGCCAAGACTGCCTGATACCAGGTGTCAAGTAGTTCCATCAAGCAACGAGGAGGCTAGCGGGACCCTGGGCTATTCTCCACTCCAAGGACTGAATGGCTCACTTACTGTCAAGCATTCTTTGCCACCAAAGCACCAGTTAAACTCAAAGATGTGTCCCTGTGCCCTTCTCTGTATCAGTTATCAGAGGAGTCATTTCCTAATGCTCCTAAGTTACAGCACAATTGAACAGGCCGAGGGTGTCTCTGTGGCGGTGAGCACACCATTTTATCTTCCCGAGAACACAAAACTGGCTTCAGGGTTCATCAGCCACACATTATATGACTGATGCCCTAGGGTGGGTTTGCCAAGTGGAATTCATATGTCTCCTGTCTGAACTCTTCCAAACAACAGAACAATCAACAATGAAACCTCGTGCTAACTTTGTCCCCAAATCCTATCTGGAACCTTAGCATTCCATGCCCTGAATATTGGTCACATATGCCCTAATTATATGCAGTGGAAGCTGGACAATGAATAAGGAAGAATGGAGAAAAAATTGATGGTTTTGATTCGCAAGGTTGGCGAAGAATACTGAAAATACCGTGGACTGCCAGAACGAATAAATCTGTCCTGGAAGAACTGCAGCCAGAATGCTCTTTGGAAGTGAGAATGGCCAGACTTCATTTCACCTACTTTGGTCACATTGTCAGAAAGGGCCATTCCCTGGAGAAGGACACTTGGTAAAGTAGAGGGTCTGCGAAAAAGGGGAAGACCCTCAAGTAGACAGACTGAGACAGTGACCACAACGATGGGCTCAAGCACAGCAAGGATTGTGAGGAGGGCACAGGAGCAGGCGGTGTTTCGTTCTGTTACGAGTCAGAGCTGACTCGACAGCACCTAACAACACGTCCCAGTTATTTTCCGAAAGGACATGCTTAGTTCATTTTCGTTAGGTCTCAGAGAAGATACAGTAAAACCCACAAAAGCTAGAAACAATGTAAGGCAGAAACCCATCAGAGAAGGAAAGTGCACATTTTCCACTAAAACAAGTGGTAGAGTCACTGAGCCTGAGGGCTGAGGACCATAGTCTCAGGGGACACTAAGGTCAACTGGCATATAATAGTCTACAAAGACAATATTCTACATCCTACTTTGGTGAGTAGTGACTGGGGTCTTAAAAGCTCCTGAGCAGCCGTCTAAGCTGCAACTATTGGTCTTCCCCCACCCAGAGCAAAAAAGAGTAAGATAAAGATCCATGGAAACAGTTAGACATCATTAGAGATTAAAGGAACACGTGAAAGCTGTTGCAGGTGAACCCCAGCCCTGAGACCAGAAAACTAGATACTACCCAGCTACCACTCCCTAACGCTCTGAAAGGGATCAGAACAGGAAGTCCTGGCTAGAGAGGGAGGAAAATGTGAAACAAAACTCAAAATCATATAAAGACCAGGATTACTGGTTTGTTAGAGAATGGTGGAACCCCCAAGACTATGGCCTTTAGATACCATTCAAGCCATGGCTCAATTTTCCGCTAAAAGACACAGGCCTATAAGGTGAACACCAGGGAGGTACACACTCATGAGACCAATCAACCATATGAGATCAAAAGGACAGCATTTGCTCAGGAATAAAGCTCAGAAGGCAGGAAGGGACAGGAAAGGACGAAGGGAAATGGTCAACACAGGAAGGAAGTGGGACAGGTGCTGTTATACTGGGGATTGCAATCAGCGTCACAAAATGTGTATGAATTATGAAATGGAAAACCAATTTGCTCTGTAAACTTCCACCCAAATCACAATTTAAAAATTAAAAATGAAACAAATGATAGAAAAGTGGTAAAACTGCATATGATGTCACGGGCAGAAAACGTGCAAGAGCCAGAAAAACAAGGCAGTCCTGTTTAGATCAGACTCTCACAGGTTTCTCTGTACTTTGGGCACAAGCAAATACGTTAACTCTCCTGTTTAAACATCAGCTCAAAAAACAACAACAGAAACCCAGCCTGTTACATCTCAATTACAGATTACAGGTTATTTTAAAAACAAACAAACAAAAATGTTGCCATCATGTCAACTTCCACTCATGGGAGCCGCCATGTGCATCAGAGTAGAACTATTCTCCACAGGGTTTTCAATGGCCGATTTTTCAGAAGAAGCCCGCCAAGGCCCTCCTTCTGAAGTGCCTTTGGGTAGACTCTAATGTCCAGCCTTGCAGTTAGCAGCCGTAGGTGTCAACCATTGGCACCACCCAGGTCACTAGAGTAGACAAAATCATTTTCTTAATTTATTGGAATTTTTATTTTTTAGTTACAAACTTCTTGCAAATAAATAAAATTTAAACTGCACTGTGCACAAAGTACAAAGTAAACATTTCCCTTTTTATTCCTACTCCCCACCTCCCAAGACAAACCACTAACTAGTTGGGCTTTTGATTTAATAAGATTCCCTCATCAGCAAATGAGGTTGAGTTAGAGCTGTTATATGAAAACCTCAGATAGGGCCACCATGCATGAGGTGGGGGAGGAGGGGAGACTCGAGAGAGGAGAGCCGTTTTTCCCCAGCTGCGACTTACTGCTTCACCATCTTCAGCATAACCAAATACAAGGACGCAACATTTCACTTTATGAAGATCACTATCTTGGATATCCATTTTTATTTCATTTGGAAAGACTGTCAATCTTGAAAGCATACACTAAATCAATGGTTTCAATCTTTTAAGTGAATATAAAGGATGCCAAGAAAGTTTAAAAAAAAAAAAAAAACCTCCCTGGAAAGGATATTAAAAACCGACACACAGTAGTCAAAATCCCCCAAGCGTGTTTTCAGCGATTGCCACCCTGGCAAGCATACCCGGCTAGAAGCCTCTTGTACATTATTTGAACAAAGACAGAGGACTCTCCAGATGTCATTAGGAAAAACCATTGCTGTGTATTGTACAAGGGTCGCTTTTGCCTCTTTGCATAAACACACAATTTCAAATTTCAAAAATAATTACTGAGCACCTTCTGTGTGTGCAGCAATGGTCATTCCATGTCTTGAGGTACTATGGATGGCTTTTCTAAGGTATGAGACTTTCTGTGACTGACCCTAACATAAGAAGGCTTAAGTTTTATAAGTGATGGGAGTAAGACACTCCCCGCCCCCCATGTCTGTTTCCATTCCTGGCTCAACTCCACATTCTGTCCATACCAGTCAACCCTCCCCCTTCAACCCAGAGGATACCAATCAACTGTCTTAGCCTCTAGAGACTCAAGTTAGAAGAGGTAAAGGATAACTTATAGAAAGCGAATAGCTTGAAAAATCAGAATTGGACGACGCCATAGAAAATCATTGAAATGCCTTCCCCCCTTGCACACCTCACCCAAATCCCATGGGATCTTTACACTCACTCTGTGAATGAACCCCTCCCCACCTCCCGTAGCTTCCCCAGCTGAGACCTGCCAGGATCCACAGTCAAGAGATTATCCCCAAGCCTTGGGCTCTCTTGGTCAATTTTTTCAAAAGCAATATAAATATATATAACTTGAATGCTCAAGTTTCCCAAATAAATAAAGCTGAGCCCATTTGCCATCTGGCCCCATGTGTGAGGCAGAAAAGCTTTATTATCATTTCTGGAAATGCCTGTGTTCAGCATAAAGCCACTGCTGCCCTGAGGCTTCCGGTCCAGGGTAAACAGACAACGAGGATGTAAAATACACCATTAGAGAAAGGTGTTCAATTCACGCAGGGCAAGGTTCTATGGTATTTATATTGCACTTACATAAAGTACCACATGGGGCCTGGGCTGGCTTTTTGTTAATTTTAAATTATTCAGCACTGCATTGATAGATTGCTAATTAAAATACTAACCCCCAGGCACAGGCCCAGCTAAGAGTGACACTCTTGGCTTCATTACCCCCTTAAACAGCATCAGAGACACCTCTTCACTCGTGTGTTTCCCTGCAAACCTCCACCACATATCCAAGGTGCTCATCCTTACAAGCCAGAGTTGCTAAACAGCTCAGGATTTAAGTGGGAAATCTGCTGACAAGGTGATTTCTTGAGGACCTTTCAGAGGTCTGCAGTTCCCAAAGACTCAGGACTGAAGGACAGTTCTGACACTGGCATTTTAGAATACAAGCTGTCTCTTATTTCAAATATGCCTGAATGCCCTGTGTCTCTTATGCTGGAAGGGCTCCCAGGAAACAGCTACCCCTGTCATGGGACCCTGCCGCCAATTCCCCTTTCCAGTGCAGTCCCCACAATAACCTGGGCCACCACGTTCCCTGCCCAAGGGGCCTGCTCCTCAGCTCCGGCAGTTCTAGCCCAGAACACGTAAGAGGTAGCTGGAGGAAGGAGACAGGAGGACCTCAAAGGCGCCACAGCCCCTGTTCCACCAGTTCCCTGCTTCATCAACATCCTCACCCCACCCAAACTGCCTGCTTCAGTCCTAAATGCCCCAAACCCTCAGGCATTAATTTTTTCATAAAATTTTAAAAATATACCTGCCGAAGAGTATACAAATCATGAGTGCACCACTAAATGAACTTTCAAAAATTCCCATGCCTGTGTAACCAGCACTCAGATCAAGAGTAAGTAAAATCAGCATCCCAGAATTCCCTCATTCTGTGCCTCCCCCTTTCAGCAAGAACCATAAATGAGCTGTAGAATTCAAAAGGAATTGTAGATGTCAGCTGACAAGGGGCAAGGTTGAGGCAGCTTTTTGGCCACAATCAGCTACCCTGAGGGAGAAAGAAGTTGGACCTGTGGGCTTGGGACCATGGTCACAGGGGACATCAAGCTCAAATGGCCTTACTACACAAAAACACTGTTCTACATCCTACTTTGGTGAGTAGCAACTGGGGTCTTAAAAGCTTCCAAGTAGCCATCTAGATGCAATAATGGGTCTCTCCTCATCCAGAGCAAAGAAGAATGATGAAAGCCAAAGACACGTGGAAATAATCAGTCCAAGGGACTAGCAGACCATGCAATCTTTAGCCTATAGACCACAAGACCAGAAGAACTAGTTGGTGCCTGGCTACCACTATCAACCACTCAGACAGGAATCAGTCCAGGAGACCGTGGATAAAGTGGGAGAACAATGTGGAACAAAACTCAAAATCATAAAAATAAACAAATAAATAAATAAGACCAGGTTTGCTAGTCTGATAGAGCCTGGTGAGATTCCTGAGACTATAGCCCCTAGTTACCCTTCCTGTCTGGAACTGAACTCACTCCTGTAGCTTCTAGCCAAACAACAGACAGGCACATGGGGTGAACATTTACATGGGGTAGATACACTCCTTGGCACAATCAATCATGGGAGAACAGAAGGGCAGTGTTTGCACAAGGAGATAGCTTGGAGGGAAGGGCAGTACATGGGAGGGGAGGACACAGGGAAGAGGTAACTATGGGGAGGAAGTGGGAAGAGAGCTGTTACACTGTGGGGAACTGCAGTCAATGTCATAAAACAAAATGTGTATGAACTGCTGTATGGAAAATGAATTTGCTTCGTAAACTTTCACCCAAATCACAATAAAATTTAAAAAAAAAGAAAAGAATTGTAAATGTCAGCTGAAATATAAATGAATTATTATTATACTCCTTGGAGCAGCTACCACTTCTGAGCACTTTGTCCCTACAAAGGAACATGTAGGGGTGTGAGGGAGGGCAAAGAATGAACACTTATTCAAGTACCTTCTGAGGACCCTGTAATGAGACGGGTGCTTTACGTAGGGGGCAGGCAGGGCTAAGAATCAGAAGTTGTTGGGTTTGGCTTCCAGGAAAGCTTTTTGAAAAGCAACAGATTCTTCCCCGTCCTTTCCTCCCTTAAAAAAAAAAAAAGAAAAAGAAAACTTGGTCTCCTTCATCAAAAAGCCAGGAGGCCTAGGAGTTTACAGATTTGGCTTAATATAGATACTCAAAACCGAAAAACCAAACTCATTGACACTGAAGTCGATTCTGACTCACAGTGACCCCCATTGGGTTTCCAAGACTATAAATCTTTATGGACTCAGATTGCCTCATCTTTCTTCCACAGACTGGGTGGTGGGTTTGAACCACTGACCTTTTTGGTTAGCAGCCAAACGCCCTAACCACTATATCACTGAAGCTCCTTAATACAGATACAGATTATTACATATAGAAATATTAACAAATAATAGGTAAGAGACAAGTATTGATTTGGGCAAAGGGATAGGCAAATATATATGCATATATATACACAAATATATAAATATTAACAAGTATGATATGTGTACATACAGGGGTTTATACACACATATATATTTCATTGCTCTGCAGCTGAGGGGGACTAGAAGGAGTAACACTCCAGGAGCAACAAGCATACCTAGTGCCCAGATCTTGGTTTCTAACAGAATTCTCCAATTGAAAGGACCAGGGCACCTTGGAGGAATGGCTGATTCTAGGACTAGGGCAGGAAGTGAGTGTACAAGATGAGTTTGGAACATCTTGTAGTGCCATAAAATTAGGAAGTGCTGAAAAGAAACACACATACACAATGGCGGGGATATGTCACAGGGACACAGGAACCAACTAAAAGAACACCCAGGGCCAAAGCTGGAAAAAATTGAGAAATAAATAAAGCAGTATTGGATTATAACCCCACATTTAAAAAGAAAAGAAGAATGAATAATTGAAGGAGAAGAAACAAATCTCCCATGCAGAAGAGCTCCAAATAATTTCCACAGAAACCCCTCCTTGAGGAAGAGAAGCATAAGCCCAGACCTCACATGTGGACTGCACACAGTGACTTCCCAACCCAGTGCTCCTTTTCCTAAACTGCACAGGATACCAGCAACAGCACTGTCAGTTTTTAACCTTTCTTTCTTTGCATTCTTATCCTTTTGTGATCAGATTGCTCTGATATGAATTTTTTTTTGATACCATGTGCTTTCAGTAGAGGAAAGCATGCTGAAATCAAGAGAAAAAAATAATCAACGTAAAATGGATTTTGATATAATTCTGTGGGACATATATGTCCCACATCTATGGCACTCTGGTGGTAGGAATGGTAGGGGTGAGGCCCATTTTTTCCAGATTCATGCAATTATACAGGTCCTCACCAGGCAGCAGCACGTACAACTGGGATAGCAGATTTCCAAGAAATCTGAAGGCTGAAAACATTGGTGGGCAATGTATGTCCCACAGGTCACAAAAGGGTTAATATTAGAAGACAAATTTATATTACAAATGTCTAGAACAAGAAGTTAGATAACAGCAACTGGGAGGAAGCACACATAGTTTACCCAACCTCAGCAGAAAGAATGTGCCAGGAGCGCAACACTCCTTTATCTTTCCCTACTTGTTCACATGTTTCAGAGGTAAAAAATTGCAAAATACTGTTCCCCACTTTGAGCCCGCATCTGAGAGTCTCTTTGTAGTTAGCATTCCCTCAGCTAGGACTTTCCAGACCCTTCAAAACCCCAGAAAATGTCGCATTTCCAACGCTTGTCCTCCACTCCCATACGGCCCTGCTCACCAAATCAGCCAGTATCATGTGCCTGTTATAGAAGACACCGTGCTAGGCATTTCACATGGTCTCTGCCCCTATAGATAAGTTGAGGAGATAAGGCAAATATGTAAAAATTGAAGCAATCATCCAAGAGATAAATAACAGTGCAGGCCAATGATGGAGCAAAGACATAAGAGTAGGATATAATGGAATGCCAAGGCCAAGTAATAGATCACCATTATTTACAGTAACTGCCTCGCCATACAGAGAAGGGAAGATTTATGGAAAAGATAAGATTTAACCTTGGTCTGAGAAAATGAATTTAGATACATAAATGGAAATAATATTCCAGGTAGATGTAGCACAGAGGCAGAGAAGCTCAAGGTTTGTTGGGAAGATAGTGAGTAGACTGATTCTGCCAGAGGGAAAGTGGCATTATTCATACAGGGCAATAATTGACTGAGAGTCTATCATTAGGATGCTCTGACTTCAAGCCAGGCTTCGACCCGGCTTAAATCGACAGACACTATCTCATGAGACAAAAAGCCCAGAGTTTTGGTGGGTTCTAGCATCGAGTGATTCAGCAGATCAACAATGTCACCAAGGACCCAGCCCCTTCCAGTCTGAGTTGGTGCAGTTGTGTTCCAGGTATCACATCCAGGTCATTATAAAATCCCAAAGAAAGATCTTTTCCCAGAGGATCCATGGTTACAAATCTATTTTTGATACAGTCATTGGTGAAGCAAGTAGAATAAGCTTGTCTTATTCAGAGCCCCCCTTAAGAGCTGAGGTGGCGTCACATTCCCTGAGGCACAAAGCTGCACAGGACAGGGATTCTGTCTAATCAGACATCTGACAAGAAGTCAAAATGGTGGTACAGATGATCCTTCACAGGCACCCCCCACCACAAATGGTTACCCATAGTGAGTGCTGAGAACTGTTCCATGCAGGTCACCCTCACGACAAACCTGAGGAGGAGATAACAGGAACAAAGCCAGAAGAGGCTCCTCAACGAACAGCCAAATCGAAAATCAGATTTGGAAAAATCTGCACCAATAAATCCTCCCTTCTGTGCCTATTTACCCAGAAACACATATGGCTCCCAAGGGGATCTAACCAGAAGGGCTGCTTGGTAAACACCTGTAAAACCAGCAAAGACCATCATTCTAACCACCACGGGAGGCCTGTGTTTGTCAAAGCAAAACGTGCTAAGACATTCCCCAACATGTTATTGAGTGAGAGAATAAATACAGAGGTTGGCCAGACGATCTCAACTTTTACGGGATGGCCCAGAAGAGAAAGAGAAAATGCCAGGCCAAAGCCTAGGGAATGGGAATGCCAATATATTCCTAGTACAGTGAGGTCTATCAGAGTGAGCTTTGTCACACAATGGATTTGGCCAACTCGGTATTCAAGCAAGACTCCTAAATTCGGTGACAGTGTGTATCCACATCACTCAAATGCTAAAAAAAAAAAATCTGTAAAACAGACTGGAAAAGTCCACCCACTGCAGCACTGCTACATAAATCTCTAATGTCATTCATTTGCTAAAAAAAGAAAAAGACTTATCGAGCACGTTCTGTGTGCTAGACCCTTTCTAGGCCCTGTGACTCAGCAATGAACAAGACAACTGCTGCTCTTATGGACCTGAGAATCCAGTTGAGAAAGACAAGCAAATAAAAGCAGCAGAGAAAGGTAAGTGCAAGGAAGAAAATGAAACAGGGTGATGGGCTGAAAGTAACTGGGCAGCTCCTCGGGGTAGCAAAAGGAGCTCTGGTGGTATAGTGGTCAAAGTATCTGGCTACTTACTAACCGAAAGGTCAGTGGTTCAAACCCACGAGTCACTCTGCAGAAGAAAAATGAGGCAGCCCAGTGGGGGTCACTGTGAGTTGGAATGGGCTCAATAGCAATGAGTTTGGTTTTGGTTTGGTCAGGGTGGCAGAGAAGGAATCCTTAGCAGGTGACATTGTTGTTGTTGTTGTTATGTGCCGTCGAGTCGGCCCCCGACTCATAGCGACCCCTCCTTGGGTTTCCGAGGCAGTATCACTACGGAAGTAGGATTGCCCAACCTTCCTTCCGAGGAGTGGCTGGTGGGTTTGAACCGCCAGCCTTCTGATTAGCAGTCAAGTGCTTTAGCCACTATGCTACCAGAGCTCCTAGCAGGTGACATAGTAGAGGCTTAAATGACAAGAAGTCACCAGTGCAAAGCCCTGGAAGAGAATGTCTAGGCAGAGGGACTGGGACAAAGGCACACAAAGGTGGCAAGAAGTCTGCAGTATGCAATGAACAAGACAACCAGTGCGGACGGAACCAGCAAGTGAGGGAAACAGTGGTAGGCAGGAGCCAGATGACAGAGAGGCTTATAGGCTCAGGAGGTTTGGGATTTTATTCTAAAAGCAAAGAGAACCAGCTAGATGGTTTCAATGAGAGGCATGATAAAATCTGATTTAACCTTTCAATAAAAATTGCTATGGCTGCTGTGCAGAGAACAGAACAGAAGAAAAGGGAAGAAGCAGGGAAGCCAGTTAGGACACAGCTGCCACCATCCAGGCCGGAGACCACGACAGCCTCAACAGAGCTGAGTGAGGAGGCATGAAGGTGAGGACCCTGGATAGACTGGGAAGTCAAGTCCGCAGGACTTGCTGACAGATGGGAGTTAAGGGTGAGGAAAAGAGGATCAAGGGATCTTGTCATTTAAGCCTCTACTATGTTACCTGCTAAGGATTCCTTCTCTGCCACCCTGACCAAAACAAAACCAAAGACAATGCCTGGATCTGGGGTTTAAGGGACTGGATCATTCCACTAACTTAAGTGGGGCGGGTTGGGAGAGAAACAGGAATATAGGCAGACCCCCGGGTTATGATGGTCAACTTCCAGACACCTCCTACTTGCCCTTTAATGTCAGGTAGATTTGCTCTCACTTTGAAACAACTGAACCAACCCCCTACTGGCAACAAAATCATCATAATTGCCTTCACTTGCTGCACCTGCGGCTTTTAAATCATTGAAAGGCTTCAAGCATTTACTTGCACTAACCCCAAAACCAAACCCACTGTTGTCAAGTCAGTTCCAACTCATAGCAATCCTACAGGACAGAGTAGAACTGCCCCAATATGGTTTCCTTTGGCTGTAATCTTTACAGAAGCAGACTGCTTCATCTTTTTTCAACAGAGCACCTGATGGGTTTGAATCACAACCTTCTGGTTAGCAGCCAAATGCCTTAACCACTGTACCCCCAGAGCGCCTTGCTTTTACATTCAAGTAAGGCCAAATAAGAACTGTATGCACCTGTTTCAAGTTAGCTACAAATTTGACTTAAAGACAAACTTAGGAACAGATATGGTTGGTAACCTGGGGACTGCCTGTGTGTACCAAACAGTTTGCTTCTAAGCATCTTTTCTTGTGTGGTAACAACTTTTGGAAATGTACACACTTTCATATTAAACCATTTCACCTTCCACACTGAGTCAGGAAAAACTCTATTCTTATTATAAAAATAATTAAAAGAACTAGTATGTCCATAGCTTTTACTGTGTACTAGTCATTGTTCTGTGCACTTTACATAAAGTTGCTCAATTAAGCCTATGAGGTAGGCACAGAGAGGTAAAGTAAGCTGTCAAAGGTCACACAGGTAGCAGGTAGCACTTCATACCATACTTTTCAAAGTACTTTATCCTCTTCTTCAGACCGTCAGCTATCCTGCAGGGTAGGAAGGAGAGACGTGTTGCTACCATTTTCAAATGTCAGAATTATGACTCAGATTAAGTGACACGTTCACAGAATCTTACAGATAGAAGGTACCCCCAAGATCCAGTCCCACTCCCTTCACTTGACAAATGAGGAAACTGAGGCCCAGGGAGATAAAGGGATTTGCCCAAGGTCCAGCTGAGGTCATGCTACATAAACCACCACCACAGGAATCTCCAAGCAGAGAACTCAATGCTCCTTCCATTACAGCACCCTCAGTCCCTGTACTATTTACCACAATACTCATGGCAAATCCATGCTCACTTGTGGTGTCACAGCCCGAATACACAAACATCCCAGAAATTGGGAAAAATAAACACAGTAATGTAACTGTTGTTGCTGTTGTTATGTGCTGTCGAGTAGGACCCAACTCATAGCAACCCCTCCTGGGGTTTCTGAGGCGGTATCACTACAGAAGTAGATTGTCCAACCTTCCTTCCGAGGAGTGGCTGGTGGGTTTGAACTGCCAGCCTTCTGGTTAGCAGTCAAGTGCCTTAGGCACTATGCTACCAGAGCTCCCAGTAATTTAACTAGTGACATGAAACTTAACTGTAGATACCAAAAAACTACTGGGTCTCCAGGGTAAACACACACACACACACACACACATACACACACAATACACACAGCAGTATGCAGGAGATGGTAGACTCCAAGCTCCGTCAGCCATATTCTTAATAAGGTATGACAACAGGATACCATGTGCTGGAACCCTGAGGACAGGGTCCAAAGCCCTGCACTCAGAGACCTACCTCATGGAGCAAGTTTGAGCATGTCACTTAACAGTCCGGGATCTCCTTTCCTTCTTCTTCCTCCCTGCCTCAAACGTTTATTGTCAACAAGAAATAAGAGAGAACTACCGGGAACACAATTTGGAAAGCATGAAGTATATATAAATATAAGACTGTGGGAAGAGCCAAAGCCTTTGCAGGTTCCTTCAGCACTGCCTCTCCTTCCCCACGTGGCTAGAGTTAAGGGAGGGGGTTGGGACGAAGGCGGGGCAGCAACACGCTCTTGGCCATTGGTGCATACGCATGAAGTAGAAACACTTTATTTTCCTTTTCTCTGACTGTGCAAATTCCTTACACAGGGTGCTGCTTTGCCTGATGCCCCTTCACAAAGTGTCTGGCCTCAGACACCAGGCCTTGTTCCTAGAAGAACTCGCTCCATGCCAGGGCTCCTATCAAGTGACAAGCGGAGTGATGGCACAGGAGTCAGAGGGCAGCCAGCCACGCCAGGAAATCAGCACATCTTGGATCCACCAACTAATTAGATGCTTGATCTGACCTAATCATCAACTTCCAGAGAACTATGAGGAACTGACATCTTAAAAAAAAGTAAGTCCTAGGAAAAAAACCTAAGTCCTACCCAGCCTCTCAGGGGTTTGCTCCTGTTGCCCTCCCCCAGGCTTTCCTCCTGGGCCAACTCTAGCAGCACTCTGTGCAGGGGGTCCACCAAAGGACCAGCCTGGCCAAGTGGTCCACACATCCCATGCCTCCACCCCCAACCCCCACTTTACTCTCACTCTCCTCCTCTCCCTTGATCCCTTCCTCTCTCTAATCTCCTTCAGTAGTTCTCAGCCCTTTCCTGTCTCCATCCAAACTTGCAGCCCACACAAAGCTACATCCTCAAAGGAGGATAACAGGTGGTCCTTTTAGTTGCCTCCCTGCCTCCCACCACCAAATAACAAGCACCGTATAACAGGGAACTAAAGCACATTTTAACCGTTTTATACTGAATCAATAAAGCTTTATAGTTCCCACTCTTAAAATCAAGTAAGTAGAAAACCCCTTCTTCTCTAAGAGAAACAAAAACCATAAATTAAATTTCTTTGGGCTTCTTTTTATGTATAAGCAGAATCTCAAGAACAAATGGATTGATTACCCCTGTCCTGACTTCACTTACTGTTTATTTGAAATTATTCCTTTTCACCTTAATTTTAGACTTTTCCCTTCCCAGTAAGAAGTCATTTCTAGACAACTTTCAAGTAGGAAAGAAGTTTAAAGGTCTTAGGGATCCAATCTCACTCAAAGGAGCTCCGTCCATGGCATCCTTGTTGGATGGTCCCCAAACGGATCTGATACCTATAGAAATGAAGCCCTCACTTCCACACAAGGAGACTCATTCTGCCCGTGGGGGTTCTGATCGACAATGTGCTCCTCCTCCACACCAAGCTAAATATGGGTCCCTGCAATACATACCCCCTGTTGATCATTCTGCTCTTCAGAAGAATTCAGACAGGAGACACACGAATTCCACACGGCAGTCCTTGAGCTATTTCAGGATCATTCTATCTCCTCTTCCCTGGACTGTAAAGCCCAAGTCCCCCAGCTGTTACTCACACGTTATGTTTCCAGGCTCTTCACTGTTCCAGGCAACTGCCTCTACATGAGCTCCATTTACTGAAAACCCAAAATCTCAAACTCACTGCCATCAAGTCAATCCTGACTCACAGCGACCCCTCCTTGGGTGTTTCCAAGGCACTATGAGGGACTGCTAACCAGAAGCCTGGTGGTTCAAACCCACCAGCCACTCCTCGGAAGGAAGGCTGGGCAGGCAATCTACTTCCATAGTGATACTGCCTGGAAAACCCAAGGAGAGGTCATTATGAGTCAGATCCGACTCAAGGGCAGTGCGTTTGGTTTTTGTATGAGGGACCCTTAAAGGTGTCATCAAACTCAGAACATAGCACAGTAGAGTCACATCTTACGGAGACTGGGGGTGACAGGTCAATTCCAAAGTCAATAATAACGCAAAAGTCATGTAGCACCAAAATCACCCTTGAAAATTCCTTAAAGCTCCCACTTCAAGAGGTTCTGAACTACCTAAGGAAACCGCAGGTTCCCTCTCTCCATCTCAGCCGTATTCCCTGGGGTATATCCTCACTGTTGTTGTTGTTATGTGCCATCCAGTTGGACCTGACTCATAGCGACCCCTCCTTGGGTTTCTGAGGCAGTATCACTATGGAAGTAGATTGCCTCATCTTCCTTCCTTCCGAGGAGTGGCTTGTGGGTTTGAACCACCAGCCTTCCGGTTAGCAGTCAAGTGCCTTAGGCACTATGCTACCAGAGCTCCCTATCCTCACTGAGTAGTCACATCTAAAATAATTAAACTTACTTTTTCTTGTTTTTCTCATTTGTTTCTTGGGGATTTTTGTTTGCTGGCTTGAAACATACAATTGCATTTCTAAAATTTAAATGAGTCATGTGCCAGACGTACACAAGCTATAGGATACTGTTACTTACACTTTTCTTCAAAGGACATGTTTTCCTTAAGTCTTCAAGTTCATCCTCCCCTCTATACCTGGTCCCCATCCCATGCCAATACTTTATGAGGGCCAAAGAGAGCCACCACTGGGCAGAGTTCACTCAAAGAACTTTGCAAAACGGCTATTCTGAAGTGTCACTTGTGCAAATCTTTGTCTTGATAATAAAAAAAGGTCATAAGGAGGTTAATGGACAGCAATCTTACCATAGTACATAAAATCAATATCACTATCCTCTTCCAAAGGCTGTAACAATTTAAGCTCTTTTTTTTTTTTTTGGCTTTGAAGATAACTCTGCACTCTCTTATGATCATCATTTATCATCCCAGGTGAAGAAGTTATTGGCACAGGTTTCTTTTTTTTTTTTTTTT
>NW_006921700.1:2257393-2258290 GCF_000298275.1 Orycteropus afer afer | reverse complement strand
CCCATCGTTGCATCTAGATGGCAGCTTGCTAACTTTTAAGATCCCAGTTGCTACTTGCCAAAGTAGGAGGTGGAACAATGTTTTAGCACAGGTTCCTTGCCTGTGTATTTCTACAATTAGGTCTGAAGTCGTCTTAAGTTATGTTAGCACACCAGCACTATACAAGTCATAGTCATCACTTATTTGTGTAGAACAAAAATTGCTATTTTATAAGAAAGATTATGAGCATCTAGCATTGAAAGAATTCACTACACCCCTGTTCAAAACAATGTCAAGATAGTAACACAATATGATTATGTAACTCAAGATAACTCTAACTTTATGGAACTGCAAGGCCACTTAAAAAAAAATAGTTGGTGCTATGTTAACTCAGTTCTCAAGAGCAGACTCCAACAAGGGTCTGCATAGGAAGATGAAAAGTACAGCTCACTGAGTCAGAAACAGCCCTGATGAAGATTTATAGAGTCTTCCATATTTTAAATACCATTGTATTTGTATGCTCTAACTCAAAACTCACTGCCCTCAAGTCAAATTCAATTCATAGCAACCCCTCTTGTGTTTCTGAGGCAGTATCTCTACAGAAGCATATTGCCCAACCTTCCTTCCGAGGAGTTGCTGGTGGGTTTGAACCGCCAGCCTTCTGGTTAGCAGTCAAATGCCTCATGCACTGCACCACCAGAGAGCCCCTTGTATGCTCTAGAAGAAGCTATTTTAAAAAAGAAGGGTACAGGGTAGGATGGAGGGGGTGAGAGGGAGCTTTTGCTTAGGGAGTTACTGAGTTTATATTAATGATGGTGTTCCAGTTACCTAGTGCCGTTCTGACAAGAATATACCACAAATGGGATGGCCTTAACAAACAGGAGTTTATTCTTACAATTTGGAGGCTTTAAGTCCAAG
>NW_006921700.1:2242904-2257048 GCF_000298275.1 Orycteropus afer afer | reverse complement strand
ATGGAGTTGATTGCCAGTCTCATCATGGGGAATAACTACCACCAGCTGCCCAGCCACTCAACCAGGCCCAGCCAAGTTGACACACAAACATAACCACCACAGATGGAATAAAATGGAAAAGGATAATGAGAATGGTTACACAACTTGAAGAATATACATATATAAATTATACA
The DNA here is from genome assembly GCF_000298275.1 of Orycteropus afer afer. Taxonomy (NCBI): domain Eukaryota; kingdom Metazoa; phylum Chordata; class Mammalia; order Tubulidentata; family Orycteropodidae; genus Orycteropus; species Orycteropus afer. The sequence goes on along the minus strand of NW_006921700.1, from coordinate 2,256,875 downwards.
TGTATAAATTGTATATATTTAGGCATATATTTTTTGCATGTATTCTCACAATTAAAAAAAGGTGCAGTAAGTAAACTCATAAGCACTTGTAAACATTTCTTATATTTCAATTTTTATATACTCCCATCTTTGTCTTATTTCTTAAATGGGAAAGATATTGGCATGGTAATATAAGGACACCACTTTTTGTATCAATATTTGATACTGTCTCCATCTCAAAGAGTTATACAAACAAAGCTTCTGTGCCCCCATCCAATCAGATCATCTCTCCTAAGTCCTGCTGTCCTATACATGGCCATGAGCCCGAGACTGGAGGAACAGCTTCCCAGTGAACAAAATGGAGGTCCCATTCTAGTGAGCTCTCTTTACTGTCTCAGAGGAAGCAGCTCTGGAGGATGGGAGCCCCCAGGAGATTCTGATCTACATCAGCACCCACTGCACCGCATCATACAGGATGCACAGTCTGCCTACAGGATCCTACAGTCTACCCTCCTGTTATGAACTGAACTGTGCCTCCCAAAAAATAAGTGATAAAATCCTAGCCCCTGTACTTATAAATCTGAACTTGTTTGGAAACAAGAGGTTTCTTTTGTTACGTTAAAATGGTTCTACAAGTGTGGGGTGGATCTTAACCCTAATCAATTTTAAACATTAAAAAGACCAGAATAGAGAGAGAAACACACACACAGGGAGAGAGAAGCCATGTGAGGACTGTCTACAAGTCAAGGAACACCAAAGAACACCTGGGCTACTGATTAAGTAGGAATCATCACAGCCAAGACCCTGAAATTTGGACCTTTAGTCTCTGTAACTGTGAAAAATATAAATTTTTGTTCTTTAAAGCAACCCACTTTGTGGTATTTATAAGACACCTGCTGAACACTCAGACACAGGAGAAACACATCTTGAGGGATTGATGGACAAGGCAGGTACACTAGCCCACGCAGAGATGAGACTTCCAAGCTATCATCTTAAGACCAGCGGCGACAGCCAAGGAAATTCAATAACTTTCTTCTATCTGGGCCCTACATACTTCCATTCTTATCTTCTTCAAATGGCAATGATATTGGTAAATACCTCCTTGACATACTGCTCCTGGACAGCACTTACTACATTAATGTAACCATGAGCTCCTTAATAACAAGGATGACCACTTGGAAGGGGATCTATGTAGGAGATCCTTGATAGAGAGGGAGAACAATGTGGAACAAAACTCAAAATCATTTGGAGAAAAAAAAGGGGGGGGGCGGGAACCAGGTTTGCTGGTCCAATAGAGCCTGGTGGAACCACTGAGACTATGACCCCTAGCTGCCCTTCAGGTCTGGAATTGAACCCACACCTGTGGTTTCCAGTCAAACAAAAGACAGGCATATGAGTTGAACATTTACCTCAAGTAGATACACTCCTTGGAGAGAACAATCATGGGAGAAGGGCTGCTTATGCACAGGGAGACAGCTCAGGGGGCAGGAGTGCATGGAGGGATGGACACTGGGAAGAGATAACTATGAGGAGGAAGAGGGAGGGGAGCTGTTGCATTGTGGTAAACTGTGGTCAATGTCATGAGACAAAGTGTATGTGAACTGCTGTATGGAAAGTGAATTTGCTCTGTAAATCTACACCCAAATCACAATTTTAAATAAATTAATAAATAAATAAAAATAACGAGGATGACGTCTTGTTAACCCCAACACTACGCACGAGCATCTAGAAGATTCTCAAGTAGTTGTGTCTGTTACACACGCAGCCCAACCCATTTGAGATTAAAAGTGGAAGACACTCCAGCTATAGGCCAGGCAGCTCAAAAGTGTGCTACAATCGGACACCTCTGCAATGGAGAGCTTCAGACTCACCACAGAATATCACCAATCTCATAGCCCAAACTGGCACATAGTAGAATCAATGCTACCTCCCACTTGTACATCAATCAGACTTCCCTGTCTGGGTATCATGGTTTGAGTACCACACTGTGCACCACGGTGAATGGGGGGCAGTGGTGGTTTAGTGGTAGAATTCTCACCTTCCATGAAGGAGACCTGGGTTTGGTTCCCAGCCGAAGCACCTATGTGTAGCCACTACCCTTCTGTTGGTGGTGGCTTGCACAATGCTATGCTGCTTAACAGGGGAGCTCTGGTAGCATAGTGCCTAAGGCACTTGACTGCTAACCAGAAGGCTGGTAGTTCAAACCCACCAGCCACTCCTCGGAAGGAAGATGGAGCAATCTACTTCCACAGTGATACTGCCTTGAAAACCCAAGGAGGGGTCGCCATGAGTTGGGTCCGACTTGACAGCACATAACAACAACAACAACAATGCTGCTGAACAGGTTTCAGCAGAGCTGCCAAACTAAGACAGACGAGAAAGAAAGATCTGGAAATCTACTTCCAAAGAATCAGCCAATGGAAACCCTATAGATCCCAAAGGGCTGACCCACACCCGATCACAGGAATGGCCCAGGACCAGGCAGTGTTTCGCTCCATCATAGATGGGGTCACCATGAGTCGGTGATGACTCAGTGGTAGCAAACAACAACCAGAGGGAGTAACTACATGAAGAATTAAGATTTCTTAGAGTGTCCACCTTGCACAATAACTTAGAACAAACATGAGATGCATAAATACAGATCTGCACAGAAGCATAACCACTGACGTTTTACAAAGTACAAAAAGCATAAGGTGAGGTTTTAAATTCCATTGTTAAGCCAGGAGTTTACTTACTGCATGAGATAAAGTAGAAACAACTTATAGGCCAAATAATTATGTGGTTGACACCTGGCAACATCATTTTGGATACCAGTCACCACTCCAGGGCTGCTAGGGTTATTTACAACCCCAGACATATACTCTTTGGCCATCATTCAGGCCGTTTCTGATTTCTGAAATGGTTCACACTGCAACTTGAGCACAATGCAGGCTGATACCCTTAGCATCTGTCCCGTTAAGTAAGAATTCTCTACATGGCTGAGTGTTGCATAAGCTCAGCAGCCTGTGGAGTGGGGTTTGGTTTCACAGCGCCAGTCAGATTTACAGGGATATTACACAGTGGGCAATCCCCAGGGCCTTTGTTAAGGACGGATTACAGAAGGTTAAGGAATGTGAGACAAAGGAGGAGGGAGGAAGTAGAAGCAACGGGAGAAAAACCAGAGGCTCTAGAATGCTTTTAGGAGGAGATGGACAAAATTCAAGCAGGGAAAAAATGTTCATTATTGGACTCTGTTTAACGGCGAATGTTAGGTCCCCTAGTCCAGCACTGCTTTTAAGGTATGACAGGAAGTCAGAAAGAAGCATTGGTTGTTCAGTGCTAGAATTCTCACCTTCCACACAATTGTTGTTAGGTGATGTTGAGTCAGTTCTAACTCATAACGATCCTATGTACAACAGAATGAAACACACCATCTGGTCCTGTGCATCTTCACATCTGTTGCTGTGTGTGAGCCCACTGTTAAAGCCACGTGTCAACCCATCTTGTTAAAGGTCTTCCTTTATTTTGCTGACCCTCTACTTTAACAAGTATGATGTCCTTCTCTAGAGACTGATCCTCCATGCAAGAGACCAGGGTTCAGGTTCCCCAGCAAATGCACCTCACATACAGCCAACATCACTGTCAGTGGAGTTGTGTGCTGCTATGACGCTGACCGTGACTCATCTGTCAGTCTGTAGTACTGGGTGGCTTGCATGTGGATGTGAGGCTAGAGGTTATGCCACCAGTAATTTCAAATACCAGCAGGGTCACCCATCATGGACAGGTTTCAGCGTTGCTTCCACACTAAGATGGACTAGGTGCAAAGGCCTGGTGATCTATTTCCACAATCAGCCAATGAAAACTCCATGAATTACAATGGTTCAATCTGCAACCAATCACGAGAATGGTGCAGGACCAGCCAGTGCTTCGTTCCACTCTGCATGGGGTCACCACGAGTGAGAGGTGAACCTAATGGCAGTTAATACCAACAAGAGCAGCAGGTTAGAAGCCTTCCACTGAAACCCCCACCAGATCCAAGGCAGAGATTAATGACAGTCAGAAATCAGACTAGATACTCAGGAAAGGGGATGCAATACCATAAACAGCTATGATATAGCTGGAAATGAAACCAGGCCCAGAATGAATCTCCAAAATCATCTTCCCTGGAGTGAAATGCAAACATCTGTATTTTCACTAGCTCTCCAGGTAATCTTAATATACCCCAAAGATGGGGGAACCAAGGCTATAGTACCTGTAATATCTAGAGCCTACTCTAAGGGGAACACATGAGTCCCAGGGACTAAGCCATCTTAGGAAGTTCCTTGGGCCAAGGTGATCAAAGCCATCTGGATCAGGTGTAGGAACCTGCCAGGGGCCAGCCAGAAAGAGGCTGCCTTCTACAAAATCTCTCAACAACACAGGGATAATGATGGATAGTGAAACCAACCTGATCTGGAGATTCAGAGAGGTGTGTTTAACCCATAGCAGGGATGAGAAGACAGAGGAAAGAGGAGCTGAGTCATGTTAGTGGCACTGGCTTGGCAAGAACTGCATCCTTGCTGCTGAGGGGGTAAACAGGATAGTCTGGTCCCTAAAGCTGTGGAGGTCTTAAAGCATCCTTCTGATCCCCCAGTCTACTAAGTCAGGCTGCTCAGGTCAGCTAGGCTGATCCCTGAGACAGTTTCTCATCTCCTTTAGTGCCTAAAGCATCCTTAGACTATAGTCTGTATCCTGAAGTGACCTTGTAACCAAAATAGCTAAGCACACCCAGTGCCAGGAAGAAATAAAGATAGACACAGGCAGCCTGCTAGTGGTATCAAGGTGGGATGCTCTTCTCAGTACAAAGTAGGGGAAATCCCATAATGGTAATCTATAGAACAGTTAGGTCTAGAGCTCTAGTGAGGAAGATTTGAGATCATAAGGGACCTTAAGATTTCTTGGGTTCCTTCCCCACATGACCCTGGAGTTTCCCCATCACTGCGGATGCCTGGCTTGGTGAGAGGACCCAACCTATGAGCTGGCCAGTCAGCAGAGAGGAGCTAGAGCCATAGTTCCCTTCCTGCCCTTTAAGCTCTCACCTCCACCTTGTCCTGCATAGGACTCCCTGAGGACAAGACTTTCTCCTAAGGGTATGATTATCAGCAACTACTAATACAGTGCACACATTTTCCTTTTATCTCATCAGCAAGCCTCAGAGTCTTACCCCTGTGTTACAGATAAGGTAACTAAAGCCTAGAGGTTAAACAATTATCTAAGCCTTAAACTCTCAAGTCACATAGTGGAGGAACCAGAACTCAAAGCCTAGGTATCATCTGAAGGTTAGGCTCTTTACCTCTCCTTTTCCCACACTCCTTCCTTATGGTAACTAATTCAGCATCTAACATTTTACCTGACACATAGCAGGTACAAAGAGGGTACAAAAAGCATCCTTTCCATCTAGTTTCAAAGGAGCATTTTAGAAAATTAGGAGGACTAGGTTTAGATGAAGTAAAAGAGCTGAACAGATTTCAAAGGGCAGCTCAAGAAGACAAAGTATTATAAGGAAATGTGCAAAGAAAGATCTGGAGTTAGAAAACCATAACTGAAAGAATTGAAGAAAAATTTAAGGCTCTAATTGCAATACTGAAGGATTCTCTGGGCAAAAAAACTGAATGACATGGAAAGCATCAAAAGAAATGGAAATAACACCCAGAGTCACTGTCCCAAAAAGAACTGGTTGATGTTCAACCATTTCAAGGGGTAGTATATGATCAGAACCAATGGTACTGAAGGAAGAAGTCCAAGCTCCACTAAAGGCACTGACAAAAAACAAACGTCCAGGGTTCGACAGAGTACCAGTTAAGATGTTTCAACAAATGGATGTTTAATGCTAGAAGTACTCACTCATCTATGCCAAGAACTTTGGAAGACAGCTACCTCGCCAACTGACTGGAAGAGATCTATATTTGTGCCCATTCCAAACCAAGATGATCTAACAGAATGTGGATATTATCGAACACTATCATTATATCACACACAAGTTTTTGCTGAAGATAACTAAAAACAACAGTTGCAGCAGTCCACCTACAGGGAACTATCAGAAATTCTAGCCAGATTTAGAAGAGGACACAGAACACGGGTTACTATCATTGATGTCAGATGGATCTTGGCTGAAAGTAGATAATGCCAGAAAGATGTTTACCTATGTTTTATTGACCATGCAAAGGCAGCATTTGACTGTGTAGATCATAATAAATTATGGAGTGCATTGCGAAGAGTGGGAATTCCAGAACTTAATTGTACTCAGGAGGAACCTGTACACGGACCAAAAGGCAGTTGTTTTTACAGAACAAGGGGATACTGCATGGTTTAAATTCAGGAAGGGTGTGCATCAGGGTTGCATCCTTTCACCATATTTATTTAATCTGTATGCTGAGCAAAATAATCCCAGAAACTGTACTATATGAAGAAGAACACGGCATCAGGATTGGAGGCAGACTCATTAACAACTTGCGATACACAGATAACACAACCTAGCTTGCCAAAAGTAAAGAGGACTTGAAGCACTTACTGATGAAGACCAAAGACTACAGCCTTCAGTATGGATTACACCTCAACATAAAGAAAACGAAAATCCTCACAAATGGACCAATAAGCAGGATCATGATAAATGGAGAAAAGATTGAAGTTGTCAAAGATTTCCGTTTCCTTGGATCTACGATCAAGGCCCATGGAAGCAGCAGTCAAGAAATCAAATGATGTATTCCATTGGGAAAATGTGATGCCATAGACCTATTTAAGTGTTGAAACCCAAAGATGACACACTGAGGACTAAGATGCACCTGACATCAATCACCTCATACGCATGTGAAAGCTGGACAACAAATAAGGAAGACCACAGAGGAACTGATGCATTTGAATTACGGTATTGACCAAAAATACTTAATATATCACAGACTGCCAGAGTATCAACAAATCTGTCTTGGATGAAGCACAGCCAGAATGCTCCTGTTCTGGTTACCACAGATGGGATGACTGTAGCAAACAGGAGTTTATTCTCTTACAGTTTGGAGGCTAGAAGTCTGAGTTCAAAGTGCCAGGCTCTAGGGGCTGTGTCAGAGCCCCTCAACCTACGGCTTCAGCTCTGCCTCCTGCTCCCAGCCCACTGAAGCTAGAGGCATCTCTTCACTCAGGCAGCCACTGGCTGTTGAGGCTAACAAGCCCAAGGTCAACAAATAAAATGGCACAATCCCAACGTTACCAAACCACACAGCAAGCCATTAATTCAAGTCCATTGGAAGTCCCAAGGTCAGCAGAGCATGGCAGGCTGCTGAACTACGACATGGCTACATGGAGGGTCCAAGCATGCCATAAGCTAGAGATGATTCCCAAAGCTGTTTCTTACATACGGGAAGCAGACCACACACCCAAAGGCAGCTACTCAGCTGCTCATAGTACATTCTACCATGGAGTTGATTACCAGTCTCATCATGTGGAGTACTACATCCAGCTGCCCAACCACTCAACCAGGCCCAGCCAAGATGACACACAAACTTAACCATCATAGCTCCTTAGAAGTGAGGATGGCAAGACTTCTTCTCTCATACTATGGCCCCTTTATCAGGAGGAACCATGCCCTGGAGAAGGACATCATGCTTGGGAAAGTAGAATGTTCAGCAAAAAGACTCTCAAGGAGATGGACTGACACAGTGGCTGCTGCAATAGGCTCAGACACAGCAACAATTATGAGGACAATACAGGACCCGGCAGTTTGCTACTGTTTTACACAGGGTCACTATGAGTCAGAACCAATTTGATAGCACCTAACAATAGCAGGGTTTAAATTTTTAAGTCAATAAACGAAAAACCAAACTCATTGTGATGTTTGTTTGTATGTCAACTTGGCTAGGCCTGGTTGAGTGGCTGGGCAGCTGGATGTAGTATTGCCCATGATGAGACTGGTAATTAACTCCGTGGTGGAATCTACTGGGAGCAGCTGAGTAGCTAACTGCCTTTGGGATGTGGTCTGCTTCCTGTATTTAAGCAGAAGCCTTGGGAATGGTCTCAAGCCTATGGCACGCTTGGACCCTCCATGTAGCCATATCATTGCTCAGCAGCCTGCTATGTTCTGCCGACCTTGGGACTTAAAACGGACTTAAGTTAATGGCCAGCCATGTGGTTTGGTAACATTGGGACTGTGTCTTTTTACTTGTCAACCTTGGGGCTTCTCAGCCTCAGCAGCCAGCAGCTATCTGAGTGAAGAAACGCCTCTAGCCCCAGTGGGCCAGGAGCAGGAAGCAGAGATGGACCCCAAGGTTGAGGGGCTTTCACCCAGCCCCTAGAGCTTGGCACTTTGAACTTGGACTTAAAGCCTCCAAATTTTAAGAATAAACTCCTGTTTGTTAAGGCCATCCCATTTGTGGTACATCTCTTGTCAGAGTGGCACTAGGTAACCAGAACACTCATGTCTGTCAAGTCAAATTCCAACTCACAGTGACTCTTTAGAACAGAGTAGAAGTGCCCCATAGGGTTTCCAAGACTGTAAGTCTTTACAGAAGCAGACTGCCACACATCTTTTTCTGCAGAACAGGTGGGTTCAAACTGCTGACTTTTTGGTTAGCAGGTGAGCACTTAATCACTGTGCCACCAGGGTTCTTTTTAAATCAATAGATATTTATTAATACTCTTATCCTTGTCATAACATTGAGGCAATTATATGCCCATGTATTAAGTTAATTACATTAACACACATCAGTACGACTATAAGTTAGAGTAACTCTAAAATTCCATCAGTCTTTAAATTTTTAACCAAACATACCAGAATTGCTACATCCAAATGATTATTTCCCTGAGAGCCTGAAAGGCTCTCTACTTACTGATCACTGAGAACATTGAAAGCCCAACCGTAATTCCTCCTGTGGATGGCAGCTAGAAGCCGCCACATTGGAATAAATCAGAAGCTGGCAGTCACACTCTAATAGAAATGTGAGCAAATGACTCCCAACCTTACTCAACTAGCTTAGTTTCTTTTAATAACGTGACTACCTTTAGAACAGAAAGGCTACCCTCAATAACGCGGCTACCTGTAGAATAGAAAGGCTACCCTCCAGTTACAATTTTGTCACACACACACACACACAAAAAAAAAAACCTCACTGCCGTTGAGTTGATTTCAACTCATAGCGACCCCTTCTTGAGTTTCCAAGGCTGTATTTCTACAGAAACAAATTGCCCAATCTTCCTTCCGAGGAGAGGCTGATGGGTTTGAACCGAGAGCCTTCTGATTAACAGTCAAATGCCTTAGGCACTACACCACTAGAGCTCCCTTTGCCAATGCAGAGAGTAAGCAAAAGAACACATCACCAAAGCAGAAGCCAATTTTAGGAGAACATTCACGGGCTACAGAATCCTCAGCTCTCTTCTGAAGAGGCCAAGCTGAAGGAAAGTGTGTTCCTTCAGATGTGTAGGATCTGGCATGTGGTCACAAAATCCATTACATTTTAAGAGCATTCTCATCATTTTAACGCACACAGCTTGTTTCATAGTTACACACCCATGTACACTGTAAAATAACAAAAGAGCAAGCAGTTTGATAGCAAAAGAACACTAGTTTCTGGCTGAGGAGATGTTAATTTGTCTTATTTTACAAATAAACATTAGCCCTCATTACAGAGTGTAGGTAAATGGAGAATGTGATTAGGTCTGATAATGAGACAAGATAAAACAATTTATCTCCTTTCAACATACTAATACCCCCTTAATGCTTATTCATACAACTGATGAACCATCAGATTGAGAGAACTCAAGGTCAAACAACTACTTTGTAGGGATGGGCTCTTCCTCTAGGTTTCATATGGTGACTGTAACATATGACCCTGGCATTTAGAAGGTACACTGTACACTTGTGAACAACGAATATTAGAGATGGTCTGAATTCTTGGATGAAACCCTGAGGAGGAGTAGAAAGCTCCTGTGGGAGAGACCGAAACAGGTTAACCAGGCTGTTCCTCTATCGAGGACTGCTCTGATCCATGGTTCTCTCTCCTAAAGGCCAACTAGACCTCACATGAAGGATCCATGTTTTGAGGATGGCGCAGGACCAGGCAGTGTGTTGTTCTGTTGTACACGGGGTCAGTACTGAGTTGGAACTGACTCAGTGGGACCCAACAACAGATTAACCATGCAAATGTCCATGAGTTTTGATGACATTGCTAACAAAACCTTGTGAGTTAACAGAGGGGAAAAATGAAAGGCAATTGTGCTTTTAACATATATGATAGCCTTAGGAAAATCTCTCTCTCTTTAGCTCTATCTATATCATCAAAATTATCTACAGAACTGGGATATTTACAGATTAGGCAGTTTTGCTAGCTTTCAGATCCACAAATCATGAACCAATGTTACTCTGCTGTTATTCCACATTCACACCTTGTGCTAAGCCTTTGGGCACAGTAATAAAAAAAGAAAAACAACATTTAATTATCTCCTGACAGGGGCTTCACATTCCAGAGGTTTAGGCAAAAGCCAGGGGAAGCAGATGGGCATTTCTCACTGGGCATTCTAAGGCAAACACTTTGCCAAAGTGGCAGAAGAAAATGTTACAGCGAGGTGCCTCCCTGGTGGAAAAAAAAGGCCTCTAAGAGCCCTGGTCTGGAAACTGGAGGGGAGGGCAGGTGTATGTTAAAGTCAACAACATTTGAGTGCCTACTGTATGCAAACCTGCTCTTGGGAGCTGTGAGGGATGTAAGCAAAAGATAGTCAACTGCATCTCCAATAAGAGCAATTTTGCAGACAGATTCAATTACATGCACACACAAAAAGAAAGTAGTGAAATGGAAAGTCCAAAATTACCTATCATCTTTAAAGTTTTTAAACTTTTGTAATTCACTGTATATTTTCAGCAGAACTACCTTTTCATGATATGCAAGTTAAGCAATCTGTGAAACACACAAATAAAATACCTGTGAACTCACCATCCACCTTGGACTGTGACCAGTACTGTTCCCAAACCTGCTCCCCAACCCCACTCCTCCCAGGTAAGTACTATTCTACGTTGTTCCCTCTCCCGTTCCATTCCGTTTTTTTCTTCATAGTTTTATCACGTTTATCTTTCAACAACACTGTTCTTTGGCTTACGAAATTTATAAAAATGGTATTCTGTATGTATTCTTCTCTGATGCACCTTAAATGACACCTAAGGTAGGTATCACCTAAAATAAGGTAACACCTGTGGGACGTGCATCATTTGGTTGGTGGGGCTGTGCTGGGTCTGAATGTGCAGTTAGCAAAAGGGAGTTGAACCCAAGTGTGGCCAGAACACACAAAGTAAATAGTTGAGTGTGGTACAACTTACTAATTCAAATATTTCACCTTTTTATCTTTCCCCAGAGATACACCAAATCCAGATCCTAATATACATGCAATTGGCATCCAATTGCCAAGTAGCCTTTTACTTCTTATGGAGGGTGGTCTCTAAGCCAGGAAACCTGACTTTCTCAGTGCTGAATAGATTATAAATCAAGTCTCTGATTTGATGCAGAAGGCACCCGAATGTTCTCATTCCTCATAAAGGTTCATGTCACAGTGCTTTTGAGTTGTATAACAGCAAAAGGCCCCTGGGAAAATCATTAAGGAACTTTTCAGGATGGGCCTCTTCACTCCTCCCCAAATTCAGCATGGGAGAGAAGAGCCTGAGGGGTCAGTGGCATTATTAGAATCTCTCAAAGGAGGGCAATAATTTATCAGCCAGTGAATACATTTTAAGAGGGGCATTATGAGCCATTAACTCAAAGCTAGATGTGTAAGTCTGATTATTCTCAGAAGCAAATTAACAAGATATTAGTACTGCTCATGTAAGCCCAGTCTCTATACTTAACAAATCCCTTTCATCTTCTAGGCCTAGTCATGTTCCACTGGCCCTAAAGGCAGCCTTTCCTCACTACTGCAGCCCACCTGACTCAGGTGTCTATAAAATGTTTCCAACTCTGAGTACCTGCATTTCTCTCGTGACACATGGAAAATGCTGTACTGTTGACTTTGTGTGTTTGGATTCTCTCTCCCTATGGTGCTGCAGAGCCTATTTCTGTAGACAAGAATATCAGAGCACACAGGCTCAGTTCACTTTAAGGCAGTCTGCCCTTTTGATGTGGTTCCTGGGCACCTACAAAATTACAAAACAGAGGGCAACTGCTTTCAAACTCCTATAGCATTACCTTGACAATTCTGTATATACTGTGATAAATTCACTATCACATGGGAGAGGCAGTATTTGGATTTACATATTATAAGCAATGCAGTTTATAGCTAATCCTTACCACGGAACAGACAGATGAATAAACCTTGTTCTTGTTGTTGTTAAGTGCCGTCGAGTCGTTTCCGACTCATAGCGACCCCATGCACAGCAGAACGAAACACTGCCCGATCCCGCACCAGCCCCACAATCCCTGCTATACTCGAGCCCATCATCGCAGCCACTGTATCAATCCATCTCGTTGAAGGCCTCCCCCTCTTTCGTCGACCCTCCACCCTACCAAGCATTGAGAGTATTAAAAACACACACATTCCAGAAGTTAGACTGTCTATTCCGACCCTCCACCCTACCAAACCTTGAGAGTATTAAAAACACACACATTCCAGAAGTTAGACTGTCTATTCCGATTTTCCACTTGGAAGGGCCTTCACCCTTCCTCCAGCAAGAGAATGCCATCTCTCTTTTGAACAAAGTAAGTGCAATATCACTCCCGCAGCTGTCAAAAAGCCTCTGTGGTTAATGGAGTCTCTGGGTGGTGCAAATGACAAAGGGCTCAACCTCGGCAAGAGGTTGGCAGTTCGAACCCACCCAGAGGTACCTTGGGAGACAGGCCTAGCTCTGGGATTGCAAAAGGTCACAGCCTTGAAAACCTCATAGAGCAGTTCCACTCTGCACAGGAGGCTTGAAACTGCTCAGCCACTAAAGCCACCTGTGGCTAAAGAAGTATCAGGAGCAAAAGAAGGTATGATGGAAATTACCAGCTAAAAAGCAAGCTTTCCCCAGAGGCATGAGTGGGTACACCTGGTGTCAGCAAGCTGTTATAAGAAGTTCAGTCCAATGGGACCTGGGGGTTTTCAGTTATCAGGGGACCCAATCTCCCAAAAAACTACCCAAGTCCAAGCAAAATGCCAAACACACAGGAGGCTCTCAGAAATGTTTGGCATGCCACACTCGGAAAGGGATCAGCCTGGAGATCCTGGACAGAGAGAGAAAACAATGTGGAACAAAATTAAAAAATCAGAAAAAAGACCAGAATTACTGGTCAAATAGAGATTGGTGAAATCCCCAAGATTTTGGCCCCCAGTCAGCCTTTGGGCCTGGAATTGAACTCACTCCCTTGGCTTAACCTTCAGCCAAACAACAGACTTGTCAATGAGGTAAACAATTACACCTGGGAGGTACATGCCTTAGCACAATCAACCATGGGAGATGGAAGTGCAGCATTTGCACAGAAAGCAAGCTCAGAGGGTAGGAAGGCATAAGAAAGGACACAGGGAAAAGGTAAGCAAAGAGAGGAAGGGGAAGAGAGCTGTTACACTGGAGGGACTGCAATCAAAGCCCCGTGAACTGCTGAATGGAAAACCAATTTGTTCTGTGAACTTTCATCCAAATCACAATAAAAAGTTTAAAAAAAAAAAAAAAGTTTGGCATGGCCTCTGCTCTCCAGGAGCTTGGTCCGGTCTAATTGGGGAGATGCTACATCACATAAAGCCAACAAGGTGATGGGAAATGTGGCCTCAATGGTTGTACAACAGGGTTAATGTAATTGATGTCACTAGCCTGTACACCTTAAAAATGTTGAATTGACAAGGGCTGTGTTATATATGTTACAGGAAAAAAATTTAAAAAAAACACTACCAACAAGGAAGGGCAGGGCAAGAACCTGCTAAACACATAGTGTGGGCACCAGGGTTACAGGCAGAGCAAGAATATGCCCTGTGGCAAAGTTGTGGTCACTGTTTGGTCACAGCCAGCTACCCAGAGGGACTGACTAGTTGAACCTG
>NW_006921700.1:2240021-2241530 GCF_000298275.1 Orycteropus afer afer | reverse complement strand
TATGAAAGAGTTATATATTCGACCTCTTGGTCTCATTTTTTTATAGTAGTTTAAAATTAGACTAATTTCTGTGATGCCAATCAAATCATATGTAATGATGACTGAGCATGCTTGGGCGTCTATCTGCTTCCTGGGCAAATAAAATTAAGCCAACACCGACTCTTCTGGGGGTTGGAACCAAAGCACTAACATTTGCCACAAACAGGCCACTGTGACAACAGAGTCCATCATCACGCCACCTTTTGTGAGGGTGGCTGAGGCTGACTCACCTTGACCTCACCCTGAAAGCATCTGGCACCACTCTGATTTCTTTCCGCATTTAGAGAAACCTCCCTACTAAGAAAGCCTTCTCTCGGAGGTGAGGTGTTGGGTCTTCTGGCAACAGAAGCATCCTTGCTAATGGAAAGTGTCTTTTGCCAGTGACTAAAGTAAACTCTAAACAACAACCACATATGTGCCTCCAGTTGAAGAGAGGAAACAGAGAGGAAGAGCAAGAAAAAAGTTAGAGGGACGGGAAAACAAAATCTCTTCTTAGTTAACTGGGATAGGCTAATACGCTAAGGTCCTCCCCGACACTAATAATTACAGGTGAGTGTATATACTTAAAACAGATGCCTCCTATCCCAAAAACCACCACCTTCCAACTGTGTCACTAAAGCAATAGGTGTGGTCAATAAAAGACTTAAATTTTCCCAAACACTTAGAAATACTGCTGGAATAATGGGTAATTATTCCATCATGCATAATATATTCAAGTACGTGTCTGGATCCAATGCTCACATCAGAAAAGCTGGCTGGCAGGTTAAAACTAAAAGGGAACATTGGCTATTTTGATAATAGACTAAAGTTAATAAATCATCTCTCCAAGAAACAAAGTGAGTCTGAATAGCAGGCAGGGTTTCTCTGTATAATTTATGATTCACATGCACAGTGAGAAATCAGCCTGGCAAGCAAGGTGGATAATGGTGAGGAAACAATGCAACTGCTTCTCGCAGTAAAGTATAAATGTGTGCAACTCTGCTGACAAGAAGAGCCACTGCTCAGGCCCAGATCTGCAAGCGACAACCTCGGCCACAGAAAATGTCAATTTCAGATTCAAAAACTTAAAAATTATTTAGAACTAGAAACCCACCGATAGACTAAGGGGCCTGCAGCCCACCAACCCTGGGAAGAACTCTAATTAATATTCCTTTTGTATTCAGTATGCCAAATCCTCACACCACTGAAGCTGCGTGTGTCCTTCCAAGACGTTCTCCTAGTGACACCAGTTTTCTCCATATCTATGTAACTCTAAAAACTACACTGCAACTCTAGGTCAGACTCCCACTAATTAATCATTCCTGATAATTAACAAGGAGTGGCTGGGTGATGCAAATAGTTAACTAGCATATAGCTGCCTAAGGCACTTGACTGCTAACCAGAAGGCTGGCGGTTCAAACCCACCAGCCACTCCTCGGAAGGAAGGTTGGGCAATTTACTTCTGTATAATTTGACATCCCTAGTGGGAAC
>NW_006921700.1:2237937-2239895 GCF_000298275.1 Orycteropus afer afer | reverse complement strand
GTTGGAGTCCACCCAGATGTACCTTGCAAGAAATACCTGGCAATTTACTTCCAAATAATCCACCACTGACAACCCTGTGGAACACAGTTCTACTCTGACACACGGGGGTGCCACTAGATGGCAACTGGTGGTGGGAGAATAACACATAATAGACACATTGCTTACTACAAATAAAATTGGTATTTTTTTCCCCTGAAAACTTGAAAGACAATCTAGTATTGTTTTTCTAAATTACCAATAAAGCCAGTTACCATCCAGTCAACTCCTATTCATAGTGCCTAGGGTTCCAAAAATTAAGGCTTTATTCCATCATCCATTAGCTTCATATAATACAGCAATTATCTGATAAAAGACTTTACTGTACATTGTGGGTACATTCAATCGAGTCATTCATTTTACAAGTTCTATCTTCCTGCACCTAACTGCAGCAAACTTCAGCGCTTTAAACATTTCCAGTTCAGATTCTCCTTTGCCTAGCTTCCCACCTGCCACTAATCGCTTCTTGCACGGAAAGAACTGAAAGCCGGAACTCGGAGGGCTCCCCCAAAGATCTCCAGTGTAAACGGAAGTGGGGTGCTTTCCCAAAGCCAACACCGCCAAGGAATTCACCCCCTGTCTGGAATCTCGAACGCTCCCCTCTCCCTAAGGAGCATCTTTGACACTTCCCCGGGGACTCTGGGGGGGGGGGGAACCGGTGTCCTAGGCGGTTGTGGCCCCGCCCTCAACCAGGTGCCAGTCACTGTGGCCTCCTCGAGAGCGTCACCCCATCCCAGTCCTCATTCGAGAGGAAGGAACGAAGAGAAAAGTCCGCGGCCTTAGTGGGGTGGCCAGGCCACCAAGTCCAAGGGCTTCCCCAAGCTTTGCATAAGCCGAGAGTGATCGCCAGGTGAGGATGCGGAAGTAGCTCTTCCTCCCCTGCCCAGACCTGTTGGCCCAGACCGCCAGGGTCCCGGGAGTAGCCTACCCTCCCACACACACACACACACACACACACACCCTCGGTGCCCAGGCGTGCGCACAGGCATTGTCACACCCGTCCTGGACACCAGAGAAGACGAACAAGCAGCACGCTACGTGTCGAAATACACAAACTTACTCTCTAAAGAGAGGAGGAGGAGACGCAAGCTCTCTGCCCCCCATCCCGGCGCCGTGTTGAAACCCGAGGGTGCCGGGAGGCTGGAGCGCGCCCGTGAGCGCCCGGGGAAGTGGTGAGGCCCTAACTTTAACCATAGCTGTTGCGGCGTCCCCGCGCGGCCCCAGCCTGGTCGCACCTGCTCCCGACTCTCAGCACCGAGCCCCCAACGACCATTCTGACCTTGAAGGTATCCAAAAAAACCACCCACCGCCCCCTTCAGTGTGACCCAACTCCTCCTCGCAATAACTGAGGCCCTCCTAGCACTCACCGAAAAGGGCGGCCCGATGGCACCTAACCACCACCACCAGCAGCAGCAGCAAATTAAGAATGCGTTTTCCCGGATCTCCAAAGACCCCTGGAGCGCCTCCTTTACAGAATGCTGACCCCTCCAGCCGCCACGCTAACCACCTCGACTCCTTTCCCTCCAGACCCGCAAGTGCGGGACCATGCCCCTGCCCCACCAAGTTCAAGGTTGCCTCTCCTGTAGCCCCGGGGGAAGCCCGCCTGGGAGGCACGCCTCGGGAACCCGCGCCGCAGAGCGCCAAGGGTGGGGAACACACGAAGAGGAGGGGGCGGCAGGGTGCCACCGCGGGGCACTGTCCCCGCACCCGCTCCGGGAAGCTCTGTTGGAGTCGAGCCCCGGCGGGGAGGCGCGACAGTCCCAGCGCGGGGCAGAGCCGTAGCGCTGACAAGAGGAACCCGGAGCCGCGGCGGTCAGTGCCTGGCGCTCCCGGAACCGCCAAACTTTCCCCGCCACCTGAAGTTCGGGGCGCCGAGGGCAGGCAGAGACGGGTCTCCCGCCGCAGGGCGCCTCCGGACAGGC
>NW_006921700.1:2202938-2237147 GCF_000298275.1 Orycteropus afer afer | reverse complement strand
CGTAAGGCCTCAGACTGTTTTCTCTGGACTTTTAAGCGGCTGCATTTCACCTTTTGAGTATTAAAATCCAGTTATGTCGTCCCCTCTAAGAATTGTTGTTGTCAGGTGCCATCGAGTCAGCTCTGACTCATAGCGACCCTATGTACAACAGAATAAAACACTGCTTGGTCCTGTGCCAGCCTTATAATCTTTGCTATACATGAGCCCATCCTTGCAGCCATTGTGTCAATCCATCTCATTGAGGGCCTTCCCCTATTTCATTGACCCTCCACTTTACCAAGCATGACATCCTTCTCCAGGGAATGGTCTCTTCTGACAGCATCAGGCGAACTCTGGCCACTCTCGCTTCCAAGGAGCATTCAAGCTGCACTTCTGCCAGGACAGATTTGTTAGTTACTTTGGCAGTCCATGGTACTTTCAGTATTCTTCACCAATACCACAACTCAAAACATCAACTCTTCTTCGGTCTTCCTTATTCATTGGCCAGCTCTTACATGCATATGAGGTCATTGAAAATACCATGGCTTGGGTTAGGCACACCTTAGTCTTCAAAGAGATATCTTTGCTCTTCAGCACTTGAAAGAGGTCTTTTGCAGCAGATTTTCCCAGTGCAATATATCATGTGATATCTTGATTGCTGCTTCCATTGGTGTTGATTGTGGAACTATTGTATGGGATTAAATTAATGACAGCAACTGGAAAGATTAGATAGGAACCTTAGGGAAAAGTGAATATGTTAAGGGGGGAGGAACAACTTGGAAATAGAGGATGGGAATGGGTGCACTACTTGTAGACTATGATCCATGTCATGAAATTGTACCTGTAGAATTCGTTCAGCAGATGTATGTTCTGCTGTGTATATTTCAACAACAAAAAATAAAATTTTAACAATCCAATTATATCAGAAATAATTATTAAGGTTATAGGGACATACCAAAGATTATCTCTGCCCTACCATGTGAAAATCCAGAAAGGTGGGAACCATTCCCCAAGGCCCCTACCACAGCCATTCCACCTTATGAGTATTTGCTTGCCCATTGCATTCGGTTTCCAAGGCTGCTCCAGGCCCTGCCCCATCAGACTGCTTGCTTTTCTGGAAAGTGTTCACACTGTCTCCCCTTTCTCCACCATACACACTCTCATGCCCTCTGCTGGCTACCTCATTGATTTTTGTCCCTTCTGCCAGTGGTACTTGGCTGCCTACAGCATTTTCCATCCCTCTTCTATTTCCAGAAAAAGTAGAAAAAGGGGGCACTATGAGTCAGAATTTACTTGATGGCAGTGAGTTTGGTTTTTGTAGATACCATTTTTAAAGAGCACAGTAGTCAAGGCTGACATTGTTTAATTTTTTAGCTAACCTGTTATTTAGATAAAAGGTGACTTTGTGGATTAGTTTTTGTTCAAGGTTTAAAGAATCTCTCAGGACAACAGTCTTAGAAATTCCTCCAGTCTCAATGAGTCCAGTAAGTCTAGATTCCTCAAGAATTTGACGTTCTGTTCCATGTTTTTCTTCCTTTCTATCAGGATTCATCTACTGTGATCCTGATCAGAACAGCTGGTAGTGGTTGACCAGCACCTTCTAGTTCTCGTCTCAATGTAGAGGAGGCTGTGGTTCATGGAGGCACTCTTCAGCCTGGTTCCTTCACTAATTTTGGGATTTCCTTCTTTTTCTCCAGAGGAATAGATCCCAACGTCCGTTAGATGGCTGTTTGCAAGTTTTAAGACCCCAGATGCTATTCATCAGACTAGGTTATAGAAGATAAACTTTATGAACTATCCAATGCCAATTGACTGAATTGTTCACATTGGGTTCATTTTTTAAAGTGACATAAGTTTTATTTTAAGCTGACAATATCTACTATATGCCAGAAATTATATCCTTTTCAACTACTTAAATTTATAAAAATTGTAGTTATTAACTTTAAAATTGTTAAACGACAATTTTAAAGTTAATAATTGCAAAAACGACAAGGAGGCCACATGTTCTGACCTCCTCTAACCCTACAAGGGGAAGGCAGGATTACCAGCAGTAACCCAAGGCCTATTACTGCAAGGCCAGACATGCTGCCTCCCTCCAGCCCTTTCACCAACCGTTCCTCCCAAGGCACCCACCACCTCTCTCCTGGGTTCAATAATTCACTGCAGTGGCCACACAGAACTCACAGATTATGGGGTTTATTAGGGAAGCACCAGGCTACAACTCAAGTCCAGGAAGAATGCTCAGTCTCTCTCTCAGCCCACCGTCCCTCAGCCAACAGTCTCTCACAGTCTCTTTCCCAGCAGTGCTGGTCCCTCGGTGTCTCACTCAGCAATGCGTGTCTCTTGCGGCTTTTTCCCAGCAGCACGTGTCTCTTTCAGGGGTGCGTGTCTCTTTCGGCAGCACGTCTTCCTCCACCAGCAGTCAGAGAGAGTTCTGCCTCCAGGAGGCCTCCTTTTGAGCCCGGAAGGGTGGTCAAAACTAGCCAATCACAGTATCAGAACTCTAAGCACATGTGAGAGAGTGGGAACCTCCCAGAACATTGTATTGTGCCACGCCCAACAGAAATAACCCAGGTGGATAGTTCCTCAGTTGCTCATAGAATCTGTCATTGTGAAGACATACATATTTTTTAAAATTCCTTTAGAGAGAATGAGAGTGAGGAAGTTTGAAGCCAAGAGGCCTAAGGGAAACCACTTCCCAAATTATGATTTTCATAGGAATTCAGGTTTTAAAGGTGGATCATAGGATCCACCTTGATCCTGTGGGCCACTTTCAGCTCTCTAGTTTATTCACCAGCCACCTCCATCTCTCTCTTGGGGCAAGGAAGACCTATTTATCAGCTGCTCTAAGTTAGCACTGCATGTGTGAGGGGTTAAGCTGTGGTTTCTGTTACTATTTGTAATGGGAAGACTCTGACACAGACCCCGCCCCCTAGATTTCTGTATCAGCATCTTCCACTGGGTAGAGGTGAGTGGGGATTGTGGAAGCCCTAACATGTGAAGATGGCTGGAGATAATTAGAGTTTTGGGCTTGAAAAGAAGACTCTGGCAGGGCTTCAAACCAGTTCATTCCCGTTTGATCTCCTGCTGAGAATCTGCATTTCCACTCCAGTTGTACTGAATCAGAATCTACATTGTAACAAGATTCCCAGGTGATATTTATGTATAAGTACACTTATACGTAAGTACACACCTGGGGATCTGTAAGCCCTGGACTCTGAGGACCAAGTAATGGTGAGGGCTAGGAGTCGACTACTAACCTAAAGGTTGGCGGTTCAAACCCACACAGCAGTGCCATGGAAGGGCTTGGTGACCTGCTTCTGTAAAAACTATAACCAAGAAAACCCTATGGAGCAGTTGTACTCTGTAACACATGGGATGCCACAAGTTGGGGACCAACTTGACAGCAGCTAACAACAATAGAGGATCTTACAAGGGAGATAGGGATATCTTAGCTGTTTTCAAATATTTGACAATCTGTCATGTGAAAGACAGATTAGGCTGGTTCTGCTCAATGGAGGTACAGATCCAGACCAGGGGAGGGAATTTCAGCTCTGGTGGTGCAGTGGTTAAAGCATTCAGCTGCTAATTGAGGGAGAAAGATGAGGCAGTCTACTTTGGTAAAGATTTATAGCCTTGGAAATCTCTATGGGGCAGTTCTACTCTGTCCTATAGGGTAGCTATGAGTTGAAATCAACTCCGTGGCCATGGATTTTGGTTAAGATATCAGATAACCATGAGGAATAAACAGAAGCATATCTATAGAAAATAGCATTTGTGGCAATTACTTTTAAATTACTGAACGATCTCTTATAGCTGGTGATGGAAACTGCAATGGTATGCAGAAACTGTTCATTGGTTCCCGCTCTCAAGTGGCACCCAGGGCACATGACATAGCTGCCATATCTAGATACTCCTCTGGGAATACGTACAACATTTGAATAAGAAAAACTGTTAAAGAGAGGAGCAGATGTCTCATAAAGAAGTCAGGGATACTGTAGATTCTGCCACTGGGTGACAGTTTGGGCTTTGCCACCTCTGAGAATCATGGATTGTGCTTGGTGGTTGCCCTCCATGCACCTGACTTATGACACCAAAGAAAGTCAGGGTCTAAGTTTAAAGCTGTTGTCACAAATGCTGTATTCATAACCTCAAGGAAGAAAAAAAAAAAAAAAAAACCTTCTTAAAACCTACTCCCTGGGAAGGTTTGATATTGACACAGGTCTTCAAATCACTTCTTCCCAGTTCAGTCATGATCAACAAAGTGAAATCAGAAGAGTTTCAGATTTGGAAAATGTGAGTGAATTGAAATGATAACCAGAATGGGGACAATTACCTGTTGACACCCTGTTACAACCTTAATCTCCCTCCTAGAAAACAAAGGCAATGTGTATGTTGGATAGCAACCAAATCTCTTGATCAGCAGAGTCAGAAACAGTGGTACCTGGCTCAAAGAGGGAGGCTGACCATGTTGCTTTGAATGCGTGTTGCTCTTCACAGTCATGGCAATAATCCAGTCTCCCTCCTTGGGGTCCTGAAAGGTCTCCCTACATGTCGTCCATTCCAGGACTTCATTCCATAATTTTTCCTCTGTTCGTTATTGTTCTGCTTCACCCAAATTTTAAAAACTCAGGTCTGCTCTGATTCTACTTCATTGGCCATAACGGAACCATTTTGGACCAGTTCAAAGTCCTGGTTTGATATCAGTCATTTACAAGTAAGTAAGACTGGAAATCTTGTGTTTCTTTTGGGGGGTTTCATTTAAATCTTGCCATTAATCATAAATGGAATGAAAGACTTTGCTTTCTAATAGGTATCCTGACTCTGGGGCAAAATGGTGGTGGGGTTGGGTTCTTTTCTTGGTGGAAGGGGGAGAGGAAAGGAATGGCATTTAGGCTTTTCCAGAGCCTCCAAATCTCTGCTTATAGAGGCAGTTCACAGGCCTATAGGCTATAATATAAGTAACTACGGGCACTGAAGTAATTGGTGAAAAACAAGGCTCCAGGAATTGACAGAATACCCATTGAGATGTTTCAACAAATGGATGCCCCACTGCAGGCACTCACTCAGTTATGTCAAGAGATTTGGAAGACAGATACCTGGCCAACTGACTGGAAGAGATCCATATTTGTACCCATTCCAAAGAAAGGTGATCCCACAGAATGTGAAAATTATTGAACAGTATCATTAATATCACATGCAAGTAAAATATTACTGAAGATAATTCAAAAATGGTTGCACCAGTATATTGACAGAGAGCTTCTAGAAATGCAAGCTGGATTCAGAAGAGGACATAGAATGAGGAATACCATTGCTAAGGTCAGATGGATCTTAGCTAAAAGCAAAGAATACCAGAAAGATGTTTAAACCAAAACCAAACTCACTGTTGTCAATTCAGACCGGACTCATAGAGACCCCTCCTTGGGTTTCCAAGGCAGTATCACTATGGAAGTAGATTGCCCAACCTTCCTTCTGAGGAATGGTGGGTGGGTTTGAACTGCCAGCCTTCTGGTTAGCAGTCAAATGCCTCAGGCACTACACCACCAGAGCTCCCAGAAAGATGTTTACTTATGTTTTATTGTCTATGCAAAAGCATTCGATTGTGTGGATCATAACAAATGGTGGATAACATTGAAAAGAATGGGAATTCCAGAACACTTGATCGTACTCATGAGGAACCTGTACATAGATCAGGAGGCTGTCATTCAAACAGAACAAGGGGATACTGCATGATTCAAAATAAAAAAGGGAGTGCATCAAGGTTTTGTCCTTTCACCATACTTATTCAACTTGTATGCTGAGCAAATAATCCAAGAAACTGGATTATATGAAGAAGAATGTGGTATCATGATTAGAGGAAGACTCATTAACAACCTGTGATACGCAGATGACACAACTTTGCTTGAAAATGAAGATGACTTGAACCACTTACTAATGAAGATTAAAGACTACAGTCTGCAGTATGGATTGCACCTCAATATAAAGAAAACATCCTCACAACTGGTCCAATAAACAGCTTCACAGTAGATGGAGAAAAAGATTGATGTTGTCAAGGATTTCATATTACTTTGTTCTACAGTCAACACCAATGGAAGCAGCAGTCAACACATCAGATGACATATTGCATCGGGCAAATTTACTGCAAAAGACCTCTTTCAAGTGATGAGCAAAGATGTCTCCCTGAAGGCTAAGGTGCACCTAACCCAAGGCATGGTATTTTCAATTGCCTCCTATGCATGTGAGAGCTGGACAATGAATAAGGAAGACGAAAGAAGAGTTGATGCTTTTGAGTTGTGGTGTTGGAGAAGAATGCTAAGAGTACCATGGTCTGCCAAAAGGACTAACAAATCTGTCCTGGGAGAAGTGTAGCCAGAATGCTCTTCGGAAGTGAGAATAGCCAGACTTCATCTCACCTACTTTGGTCACGTTGTCAGAAGGAACCATTCCCTGGAGAAGGATATCATGCTTGGTAAAGTGGAAGGTCAACAAAGAAGGGGAAGGCCCTCAACAAGAGGGATAGACACAGTGGCTGCAAAGATGGGCTCAGGTATAGCAAGGATCATGAGGCTGGCACAAGACTGGGCAGTGCTTCGTTCTCCTGTGCATTGGGTTGCTATGAATCAGAGATAACTTGACGTCACTTAACAACAACAACAAAGGACAGTCCTCCGGTTATGAATGAGATCAGCTCCTCTAAGTCTTTAAGAGGAATATGTAGATGAGTCAGAACAGGTCTATATGGTTCTTATTTAACTTTACTTCAGTGTAAGATAAAGGAGCTTTGGTGGTGTAGTGCCTAAGGCATTAGACTACTAACCAGAAGGTTGGTGGTTCAAACCCACCAGCCACTCCTTAGAAGGAAGACTGGGCTATCTACTTCCATAATGATTTACCACCTGGGAAACCCAAAGGGGGTCACTATGAGTCAGAATGGACTCAATGGCAGTGGGTTTGGATTAGTGCAAGAAAAGACTTAAAGCCTGAATTTTAAATGGTTTAAAAGTTCAGCAAATGAAGGTGATTGTGATGAATTTGTTATGAGTAGGAGTTGGTTCAATTGTTTCAAAGTGAGGGTAAATTTACATAATATTAAAGCAGTTGTCCATAGTCAGTGGTTCCTAACCACTTATACAGGAGACTGCCTATATATAAGGACCCTCCAGAATGGAATGACCTGTCTCCTAAGCTTGTGGTGGAGAGGAGTGAGGAGGAAAGAGATTGCATGAGGAAAAGCAGATCAAACAACCTTGTATGTCCACAATCTACACATCCCTGTGAAAGTAATTCTGAGGTGGCTTAGTGCCTAAGACATTTGACGCTAACCAGAAGCCTGGCAGTTCAAACCCACCAGCCACTCCTTGGAAGGAAGATTGGGCAATCTACTTCCATAAAGGTGTTATTGTTGTTATGTGCCATAGAGTTGGAAACAACTCATAGCGACCCCTCCTTGGGTTTCCGAGGCAGTATCACTATGAAAGTAGATTGCTCAACCTTCCTTCTGAGAAGTGGCTTGTAGGTTTGAACCACCAGTATTCTGGTTAGCAGTCAAGTGCCTTAGGCACTATGCTACCAGAGCTTCTTCCGTAGAGATAGCGCGGAAACCCAAAGAGAGGTCGCCATGAGTAGAATCGACTCCACGGCAGTGAGTTTGGTTTCTGGTGTAGTCCACCTAGAGGCATCTCACAAGAAAGACCTGATGATCAACTTCCGAAAAACCAGCCCTCAAGGGCCCTACAGAGCACAGCTCTACTCTGCACACATGGGACTGCCATGAGTGAGAACTGAGCTGCTGGCAACTGGTTGGTTTGTTGGTTTTTAAGTCCTCCAGTAAACCAAACCACCCATTCCCCTCACCAACAACCAGCAAGCGCACAGCGTGACTCTCATATAAGAAACTGCAGGATTGCTTTGCCAAGAATTGCAGCCTGCAGTATATTTTATCCTCAGCATCTTGTGCCCTCTGCTGGACACTTTTCCCAACAGCTGGTTTCATCTTTGCTTTGCCTCCCATTTACAATATCCCATAATCCTTGATCTTTGAAAGGTATACCAGAAAGTGCTTCTACAATCAATGTCGTACCTTCCCATTTTACAAGTGATAAAACTGAGGCTCAGGAAGGCCATGAGACGTGCCCGAGCCACACAGCAGTTGGTGGTGGAGATGCTGGACATTTCCCTGGCTCTTGGGCTGGGAATTTCTGGAAAGAACTGAGAAGCTGACCACGGCTCACAAGGTCCGCTTGAGTAGCAGAGAATTTCACTCACAATCTCTCCCCACTTGTCCTCCTCAGAACATTTCCCCTCTATCCCATGTCATCTGTTAATAAATCAGAAAGGAAACATGACACCACGATCTTACTGTGGGGCCCAAGTTTCTACCTGATTCCAGGTAAGACTTTCTCCTGTCCTGAAAAGGAAGTGAGAAGGAGTCAGAACCAGAGGCCGGGCTGAGGATGGCTCTCAGGTCCTGTGTCTTAATCACATAATGCCATAAATTACTAACACTTGCCGGGATACGCTGTTTCCAAATTCTACTCATCCTTAAGCACAGTGATTCTCAGTCTTGGCTACACATCAGAATCACAACAATGCTGATCCCTGTGTCTCACCCCAGAGGTTCCAAATTAATTGTTCTGGGGTATAGCCTGAGTATCAGGAGTTTAAAATATTTGCCAGTGACTGTAAAGCAGAGCTAAGGTGGAGAACCACCACATATCCCAACTTCTCCACGGAGCATTCTCACACTGTTATTGTGGCTGGCTGCCAATGAGTTGGTTTCAATTCAAAGTGACCCCATGTGACAGAGTGGAACTGTCCCATAGGGTTTTTCAAGCTGTCATCTTTACTGAAGCAAGTTGCCAGTTCTCTTCTCCTTTAGAGCTGTTCCAAACCAAACTCACTGCCATTGAGTTGATTCCGACCCATAGTGACTCCATTGGGTTTCCAAGGCTGTACATCTTTACAGAAGCAGACTGAAGGCTGAATGCTTTCTTCATATGGATTGGCTGGTAGGTGGGTTCAATAGCCAACCTTTTGGTTCATAGTCAAGTGCTTAACCCTTTGCACCACATGGATAGATATATTTTCCTATTTTATTTAGTACCTGAAATTTACAATGTCTGTAAAATATGAGGTATTTCCGTGCACTCAGTTAGTCGAAATTTTAATGCTACGTGTGGCCATCTAATGGGCTATTGAGGATTACAGGATGGTCAACTGCTGTGTCAGAAAAGACCACGCTCCAGCCATAGCCAGTGCAAGGCCTTCTGCTAGTTATACCTCAACCAATAACCAGTTTTTGATTAATTAGTACATAAATGTCAAAATGAATTTTTATTGGTGAAAATGACTTTTTAAATGGCAGGATGGATGTTAGAAGTGGGGTCTCATTGGTGAAATCAAAGAAATTGCAGATTTGCAGACTGTATATAGGCTGTCCCTACCCTTGGAAGACAGCAAGAGTCCAGAGTGTCCAAGAACCTGACTCCTTAAGGAGGGAGCCCATGGGTGGATCCATTTCATATGTGTGTGTGTGTGTGTGTGTGTGTATAAACCAAACTCACTGCCATCAAGTCAGACCTGACTCATAGCGAGTGACCGTGCCTTGGGTTTCCGAGGTGGTGTCACTACAGAAATAGATTGCCCAACCTTCCTTCTGGGGAGTGGCTGATGGGTTTGAACTGCCAGGCTTCTGGTTAGCAGTCAGATGCCTTAGGCACTATGCTACCAGAGCTCCTATATATATACACACACACACATATATATATATATATATATATATATATATATATACACACATACGTACATACATACATATAATTTATTTTTGTTGTTGCTGTTGAAAATATATACAACAAAACACATGCCAATTCAACAGTTTCTACATACACAGTTCAGTGACACTGATTATATTCTTCATGTTGTACAACCATTCTCCCCCCCTTTTCTGAATTGTTTCTTCCACATTGACATAAACTCACTGCCCTCTAAGATTCCTGTCTAACCTTTTGAGTTGCCATTGTCAGTTTGACTGGATCCAGTTTGGTCCTGTGTCTAGCCAATGGGTTAGGAGAATTTCTGCCTGTAGAGTGCTATTTAGAAGACACAAAATCCTCCCTCTGAAAAGTTGCAATGAACATTCACACCTAGTGAGACTCCTTATGTTGTTGTATGCCATTGAGTCTGACCCGACTCATAACAACTCCTCCTTGGGTTGCCGAGACAGTATCACTACGGAAGTAGATTGGCCAACCTTCCTTGTGAGGAGTGGCTGGTCGGTTTGAACCGCCAGCCTTCTGGTTAGCACTCAAGTGCCTTAGGCACTATGCTACCAGAGCTCCTAAGACTCCTTATAGGAGGGTCAAAAGTAACAGGTTGCCAGAGAGTCAGCCCTGTGTGTGGCAGAGTACACTGTGCTCTGAGGGGCTTATGCAGGGGGATTTTTTCAGAAGGATATTAATGGGCCTTTTTCCCACAAGACCTCTCTGAATGGACCAAACCTCACCTTTTGGTTAGCATCTGAGTACTGTAACTGTACCACCCAGGGACTGCTATAGGCGGGTCCAAAAATACTGAACCCATTGCTACTGAGTAGATTTGGACTCATAGAGACCCTATTTAAAAAAAAAACAAAACTCACCACCATCAAGTTGATTCCGACTCATAGTGACCCCCTTTGGGTTTCTGAGGCAATAAATCTCTACAGAAGTAGATTGCCCAATTTTCCTTCCGTGGAGTAGGCTGATGATTTTGAATCTTTCATCTTCTAGTTAGAAGTCAAATGCCTTAAGCACTATGCCACCAGAGCTCCTTTAGGGCAGGGTAAACCTGACCCATATGATTTCCAACGCTGTAAATACTTACAAGAAGTAGCCACAGCTGGTGGGTTCAAACTGCTATCCTTTCAATTAGCAGCCAAGCACTTAACCACTGTATCACCAGGGCTTCTTACAGGTGTGTCAGAGGTCTGAAAGGTCAGAACACTGGGACTTCATCAAACTTACAAAGCCAGTTGTATAACTGTTCTATACCTGCTTGCCAATGAATATTTGGTTATTATGTGATCTGTATATGGCAGAATTTGGACATGAACTACGTTCTTTATAACCTGTAGCCACCATCTCAAGCTTCTTTGTCAACTACTATTAATCTACCAGGGAGTTCTGGTAGCATAGTGGCTAAGACACTTGCCTGCTAACCAGACGGCTGGCGGTTCAAACCCACCAGCCACTCCTCGGAAGGAAGGTTGGGCAATCCTACTTCCGTAGTGATACTGCCTCCGAAACCCAAGGAGGGGTCGCTATGAGTCGGGTTTGACTCGATGGCACATAACAACAACAACAACATTAATCTACCAAAAAGAACATAATTGCAGTGTATGACCAGAAAATCGTAGATCATTTTATAACTTAGAGTCTTTATATTTCTGATTCATTTAAATAAATATTAATTTAAACATTATTTATTAATCATGCACTAAGTTCCGGGCACTCTGTGAGTTACTAGTAATTTAGAGATACATAAAATATCCTGTGGGGCCCACCTCAAACTTCCAACTGCCTACTTGACTTTTCCACATGTATATTTATGAGGTATTTCCAATTTAATATGCCCAAAACAAAATTCTTAATTTCCATCCCAAAGCATATTCTTCCCAAATCTTACCCATTTTGATATACAGCAATACCATCTACCATCACACCAAGAACCTAGAAGTCATCCTTAGTCATTCTCAGTTCATTTCTCATTTCTAACCCATGAGCTAGCCCTAATAGCTCAGTCTCCAAAGCATACCCCAAATTTGCCACTTCTCTCTATATTTACTGCCCTCAACCTACCTAGGCAACGAGTAAGGAATACTGAAGAAGAGTTGATGCTTTTGGGTTGTGATGTTGGAGAAGAATACTGAGAGTATCACAGACTACCAAAAGGACTAACAAATCTGTCCTGGAAGAAGTGCAGCCAGAATGCTCCTTGGAAGTGAGAATGGCCTGACTTCATCTCACCTACTTTGGTCATGTTGTCAGAAGGTACCATTCCCTGGAGAAGGATGTCATGCTTGGTAAAGTGGAGGGTCAACAAAAAAGGGGAAGGCCCTCAACAAGATGGATTGACATGGTGGCTGCAACAATGAGCTCAGGTATAGCAGGGATTGTGAGGCTGGTGCTGGACTGGGCAATATTTTGTTCTGTTGTACATGATGAGGTCGCTATGAGTTGGAGCCAACTCGATGGCATCTAACAACAGCAACCCTCGACCAGGCCCCAGCCACCTCCTGTCTGGGCCATTGTAAAGACCACCTGATTGGTCTCTTCACTTTCTTCTCCCCTTTTGACCTCACCTCACCCTGCTCCCCTCCTTCCTTGTTATGTGACTCCGGCCACAAACCTTTCTTCTCTCCAAACACACTGGGCTCATTCTCACCTCAGGGTTGTTGTTGTTAAGTGCCGTTGAGTCATTTCCAACTCGCAGAACGAAACGCCTCCCGATCCTGTGCCAGCTCCAAGATCCCTGCTATACTTGAGCCCATTGTCACACCCACCATGTTAATCCATGTCGTTGAAGGCCTTCCCTTCTTTCATCGACCCTCCACCTTACCAAGCATGACACCTCAGTGTACATAGAATGAACTGTATCCCCCAAAATATGTTGAAATACTAACACCTATGCCTATGAACAAGGCACTCTGGTGGTGCAGAGGGTAATGCATTTGGCTGCCAACCAGAAGGTCAGCAGTTCAAAACCCACCAGCTGCTCTGTGGGAGGAAGATGAGATAATCTACTTCCATAAAGATTTACAGCTCAGGAAACCCTGTGGGCATTTCTATGAGTCTGAATAGCAGTGAGTTTGGTTTTTTGGTTTGTGGTACCTATGGATATGACCCTGTTTGTATATAGGGCTTTCTTTTATTATGTTAATGAGATCATATCAGAGTAGGGCAGATCCTAAACCTAATCACTCCTGAGTTATAAAAAGAGCAGAAATGACAGTGAGCCACACATAGGAGAAAGACAGAGCCAAGGAATATCCAAGGCTACCAATATGGAAGGACCTCTCCGTAGAGCCACAGTGTGAATTTGGACCTCTAGCCTCTTGAACTGGGAGAAAATAAATTTCAGTTTTCAAAGCCACACACTTGTGGTATATCTTTACAGCAATAGTAGGTAACTAAGACAGTACTTAGGAGCTCTGGTACCATAGTGGCTAAAGCACTTGACTGCTAACCAGAAGGCTGGCGGTTCAAACCCACCAGCCACTCCTCGGAAGGAAGGTTGGGCAATCCTACTTCCATAGTGATACTGCCTCGGGAACTCAAGGAGGGGTTGCTATGAGTCGGGCCGACTCGACGGCACACAACAACAACGACAACAAGACCTTACTTGGATTTGTTATCCTCCTCTCTAGAAAGCTATTCATCTGACAGAGCTCAGGTGAGGCAAATGAGGTACTCACCGTCAGCACAAAACTTAGGTTGTTATTGTTAGTTGCTGTTGAGTCAAGTCCAACTCAAGTGATCCCATGTACAACAGAACGAAACATTGCCCTGTCCTGTGCTATCCTCACAACAGTATGTCTGAGCCCATTGTTGCAGCCATTTGTCAATCCATCTTGTTGAGGGTCTTCTTCATTTTCACTGACCCCCTAATTTACCAACCATGAAGCCCTTCTCCAGAGATTGGATACCATGTCCAAATTAAGCAAGACAAAGCCTCACCATCCTCACTTCTAAGAAGCATCTGACTATGCTTGCTTCAAGACAGGTTTGTGGGTTCTTCTGGCAATCCATGGTAAATTCAGTAGTGTCCTCTAACACCACAATTCAAATGCATCGATTCTTCTTCAGTCTTCTTTTTCCATCAGATAGCTTTTACATGCATATGAGGCAATTGAAAAGACACTGGCTTGGGTCAATCACACCTTAGTCATCAAAGAGACATCTTTGATTTCTCTGATTTTAAAGAGGTCTTTTGCAGTGGATTTTCCCAATGCAACACACTGTTGCTTCCACAGGCATTGATTGTGGATCCAAGTAAAATGAAATCCTTGACAACTTCAATCTTTTCTCCATTTATCATGATGTTGCTTATTGGTTCAGTTGTGAGGATTTTTGTTTTCTGTATTTTGAGGTATAATCCATATTGAAGGCTGTAGCTTTTGATCTTTATGAGCAAATGCTTCAAGTCATCTTCACTTTTGGCAAGCAAGATAGAATCATCTGCAAAATTTATAAAATTAAAGATGGCGCCACAATTTTAGTCATCAAGATAAATAACATTTTAGTAAACAGACAAAACAAATTAATGCAGAGTCCATGATGAGCAAAACATGAAATTTTTAAATGAAGACAGAATTCAATAGTGTCATGCCAAACCCTATAGGAGCTTGAAACAAAAGGAAAAAGGGATGTCCCTATTACTTGTTTTTATGTGGGCTTTTTCTTTAAAAAGTTAACTTTTTTCCAGACCATTAAAGGAGTTGAAAAATATTGAAAACCTGTAAAGTAGGTGTATTAAACTTCACAATATTATTTTAAGTTTAAACATTCTACTTGTGTCAGGGGTCCCCAAGACCATCCTCAGATTTGATGATTTGCTAGAAAGACCTACAAAACTCAGAAGAGCCTTTATATTCATTGTTGTTGTTGTTGTTATGTGCCGTCGAGTCGGTCCTGACTCATAGCGACCCCTCCTTGGGTTTCCGAGGCGGTATCACTACGGAAGTAGATTGCCCCATCTTCCTTCCGTTTATATTCATAGCTAGAGTTTGTTGTTGTTGTTGTTGTTATGTGCCGTCGAGTCGACCCCCGACTCATAGCAACCCCTCCTTGGGTTTCTGAGGCAGTATCACTATGGAAGTAGGATTGCCCAACCTTCCTTCCGACGAGTTGCTGGTGGGTTTGAACCGCCAGCCTTCTGGTTAGCAGTCAAGTGCTTTAGCCACTATGCTACCAGAGCTCCTAGCTAGAGTTTATTACAGTAAAAGAGTACAGATTAAAATCAGCAAAGGAAAAAGGCACAGAGGGTGGAGAGCAGGGAGAGACCCAGGACAAGCTTTCAGTCATCCTGTCCCAGTAGAGTCCTTTGGACAGCACTTGTTTCTGTCAGCAGTGATATGTAAAAACACATATGAAATATTGACAACCATAGACATTCTCCCAGCCTTGGCATCCAGGGTTTTTACCGGGGGTCGCTCACATAAGCAAGGAACACTTGTGTGACTTACTTTAACAGTCTCTAGGACAGCCCCCTCCTCCTAAGGAGAAACTGACACAACATGTCCCAGGGCCCCAGGCAAGCAAAAAGAGACATTCACTAAAAATCACATTGTTACCATAAACTATCTGGTGTGGCCCAAGGTCCCAGGTACACAAAGACACTCTTATCAGCAGCATGTTCCAAGGGTTTAGAGATTATCCCCCAGGAACTGGTCAAGAGCCACTCCTTTCTTGGGAGTGTGCAGGATTTGAACACTCCAGGTCTGCTGAATTAATCCTGTACTGTCAATGCCAAAAGCAAATTTTATTATAATTCTACCTGTTGTTGGTATCAGGTGCCTTTGAGTCAATTTTGACACAAAGCAACCCAATGTGACAGAACAAACTGCCCAATGGGGTTGTCTATGTTACAGTTTTTGTGGGCGAAGATCACCAGGTCTTTTCACCCACAAAAGCCACAGGGCGGGTTCAAACCAATTGCCCAGAAGGCTAGCCATTCAGACCTACCAGCTGCTCCATGGGAAGAAGATGAGGCAATCTACTTCTGCAAAGATTTACAGCTTTGGAAACCCAAGGGGGATCACTATGGGTCGGAATCAACTTGATGATAGTAGGTTTGTTTTTTGGTTGTAGCTTTAATGAAGCAGGCTCCTCAATGATATTTTTGAATCTACTTCTGGAAAAATTGAACCATTAAAGAAATACATTCTAACATGCAGATGTTGTTGCTTTTATTAGCTGCCATTGAGTTAGCCATTGATTCATGGTGACACTGTGAGCAATGGGACCAGACTGTGTAATCCATAGGGTTTTCATTGACTGATTTTCAGAAGTGGATCACCAGGCCTTTCTTCCTAGTCTGCCTTACTCTAGAAGCTCCATTTAAACCTATTCACCATCAAGGCAAGACACAAGCCTCCACTGGCAGATGGGTGATGGAGCTATTTCAAGTACATTGGCCAGGAATTGAACCCAGGTCTCCCACACAGAAGACGAGAATTCTACCTCTGAACTAGCACTGCCGTACTGCCCTCAAACACACACACACACACACACAGCCACATATATAACCAAACTCACTGCCACCAAGTCTGGGAATCTTTATGGAAGTAGATTGCCTCATCTTCCTTACACAGAGCAGCTGGTAGGTTTGAACCACTGACCTTCTGGTTAGCAGCCAAATGTCTTACCCACTATGCCACCAAACATGTATATAGGGACACACATATTGCCTCTTGTCTCCAATATGTCTTGGCACAGCACCATCAGATCCTGTCTTCATTTAAAAATTTTCTCTATGCTATTATCACAATGCATATTATACATTTTACTTATTTGATTATTGTTTTCCTCCCTTTGCTAGAATGTAAGCTCTGGTTCTTTCCAGTATGAAGTGGTGGTTTGGGTGACATCTCAGAATTTTCCCATCCAGTGGCAGTCCTGTCCCACAAAGACAAAGACATGGAGTGGAGCTGCTGACATTTTTAAGGAAAAAGTCTCTCTCAGTTCTCCTTTCTTTTAATCCATTGATTCAACAGTATTTAAAGAGCCAAGGATTTGCTTGGTTCTGGAGACAAAAAAAAAAAAAAAAAAAGTGACAGACTAGCCCAAGTTGCTCCCAGGCTAGTGAGGAAGAGCAGATGCCCATGCTGCCACTTGATGAGTCCATGAAAGAGGCTCCCACGCAGCGAGAGGCAGTTCCTCATCTCCAGGACTGTCTATTAGCAGCCACCTGCTGGAGCCTTCCATAATATTTGCATCCTCAGCCTTGGCAGGCTTGGAATATGGGGAGGCATACAATTTAGAATTCATTTTTATACTCTAGCTAAAAGTTTATGATCTACTTCTATTTCAACATGTGTTACTCCATAAATTAGGCTATAAAAATCTCACATACATAAGCTGTCTTTTGATTCAGCGCTTTGCCATCCCCGCTCAAGCTGGGCTTGAAGTTCATTCTACAAGAAGTCGGAGAAGTGACTGTCCAGCCCCCTTCTCCCTGCTTCCCTTTCTCTCACCTCCAGGACCAATCACAGGCAAGCGCAGCCCCAGGAGCTACAACCAGTTCTAAGCCCAAAGTCAGTAAGTGGTGCAACTTTCTTAATGCTCATCTTGTCTTGGACTTCACTCTAATCCAGTCATTGGGATCCTACTTTATTCCTTGCAACCAAGCCTCTGTTATGGCCTGGTTATAGTAACTGAATCCTATTCTTATCCCTAGTGTCCTCATCATTATCTCATTATCTGGCTCTCTATGTTGTATCCAGAACCTAGGAGCAAAATCAGCCTTACCCATCATAGTTTTTCCTTGGTCTAGGATCCCATCTTTAAGCCCAATAGTTTCAGTAGTTCCTCTTTAATTCTTGGACCTTCCGATTTTTGCTGTTGGATTCTGATGCTGTGATTTGCTCACCTATCAGGATTCCTATGACCCACTGTGGGAACTTCCCAGACTTCCTGCTCATCCCTGGGGGATCTGCTTGGTTTTTGGGTCAGTGGTTCCTAGCATCCCAGAGCATATGAAGGCACTGTGACTGTCACTATTGTACCACCAAATTGTGACTACAATGTAAAATGTATTTTTGTTATGACTGAAGGTACAAATTTTTATGAACAGGATACCATTTGCTTTGACTAAGAGCTAAGAAATGGGGTAACATGTTTGCTAGAACATTCTAGGACTGAGAGAGTGGATGGTGCAATGATTATCTATCCACATCCAGATAATCAAGGGAGATTGGGTCTAGGTGCTTTTACAGCCCCTGCAAGGTATTGTGATGTCACAGGAATGGCTGTGTTGTAATGACCACTGACTTGTCTAGTGTTGTTTTGTGTCTTTTCATCCTTCCAGATGTGTCAACAAATATTTAGATGTTTAAAGTATGACTTGAAACAGACACAACAAAGTAGCCAGGAGTCAGGCTTGTCCTTCCACAGCCGACCCCTGGAGCCATCAAGCAGTCCCTCCTCTTCTACTTCTAAAGTAGAAGACTGGGCTATTGCCCAATGGACTGGCTTATTGTGGAGTGCTTGGTGATAGAGATCAGAAATGGATGTGCACACACCTTAGGAATTTACTTTCCTGATATACTCAGAAATGCCTGCAGATGAATGTATCTGAGATTATTCACTGCAGCGTGATTAGAAAGAGCAAAAGCCTGGACACCACCTAATTGTCCACCTACAAGTATTTTGTTGGGGACAAAGCCCTAAGGAGATTCTTTCACACAGGTATGGGCCCAAATCTGGGTCATTGCAGTATCAGGGCTCAGTCTGGAGAACAATCTCTGGCAAGCATAGGGCATTGCATACATGTGGTCAAGAACAGGCTAGCTCGGGTCAGAAAAGAGAGATAGGAGAACTGGCCAAGGACCATGTGCTGGGGTAGGGAGTGGGAAGCCTGGCATCTTTGTGGGAGAAAAAGGCACAAGAGAAATGTATCCAGAGGGAGGGGCTGTGGATGAGGAGGCTGCTCAGTGGACAGCCAGGAGCAGCATTCGGGTGCTGGGCTGGGAGGAACTAATGTAGTAAGATAGGTTGCTGTTATTAGTTCCATTAGGTCAATGCTAACTCATGGTGACCCCCTGTGTGCAGAGTAGAACTGCTCCATAGGATTTTCAAGGCTGGGACCTTTCAGAAACACACTGCCAGGCCTTTCTTCCAAGGTACTTCTGGGTGGGTTTGAACCTCCAACCTTTTGGCTAGTAACAAAGCATTTAACCATTCGTGCCATTCAGAGACTTCTAATAAGGGAAGAGGGGCTTAAAGGTACTCATGGGAACTGCAGAGCAAAACTTGCTTTGTTACCACTGTAACCTGGGTGGGTGGTGTGGAAGGGTGAGTGGCATGGGGAAAAGTGATTTCTCTGCTAAGTCCTGAAAGAGCAGCCTTCCTTCCTGGCAGTGCTGCAGCCTGTGTTTAGCACACATAGTTGGGAAAACACAGTCAGAGTGTTTTCCTCCTGGGGTGCAATGAATTACTTAATATGGCCCTTCTAGCCATAGTCTTTGAAACTCCTATCATATGACTAGGTGGGACTATGCAAATGAGGTGCTTGTGGCCCACCAAGGGGATTGGCTAGCTTGCTAATAATGTAAATAAGGTGCATGCCACTCTTGTCAGGGTGGGACCATGCAAATAAAGTGTATGGAGCCTGTGGTAGTTAAGTTGTGTGTCTACTTGGCTCAACCTGGTTTTGAGTGGCTGGAATGCTGGTTGTAGTTGTTCCCCATGATAAGACTGGTAACCAGCTCCATGGTGGAATCTACTGGCATAGCTGAGTAGCTGCCTTAGGGATGTGGTCTGCTTCCAGTATATAAGAAGAAGCTTTGAGAAAGGTCTCTGAGATTTTGGCGCACTTGGATCCTGCACTTGGCTATGTCCTCAGTGAGTGGCCTGCCATCTTATCTGCCAATCTTGGGACTATCTCTGGACTTGAACTAGTAGTTTGTTGTGTTGTTTGATAATTTGGGGACTGTGCCATTTTACTTGTTGACCTTGGGTTTGTCAGCCTCAGCAGCCAGCAGCTGCCTGAGTTAAGAGAAGCCTCTAGCTTCTGTGGTCTGGGAGCAAGAGGCCAAGCTAAAGCCCAAGTTCAAAAGGCCTTCACCCAACCCCTGGAGCTGGCACTTTAAACTTGGACTTCTAGCCTCCAAAAGTATAAGATAATAAGTCCCTGTTTGTTAAAGCCACCCATTTGTGGTATTTCTGTCAGAGCGGCACTAGAGGACCAAAACGGGGCCCTAATGAGGGGATTGGACAGTTTTGCCATCCTATTAGGCTTAAAAGACCACCAATCCAGAGCACAAGGGGGACCACTACCAGTAAGACAAGAGACAAGCGCGGTGTCTGTCTTTTGGACCTGGGGTTCCTGCACTGGGACCCTCCTAGACCTAGGAGACAGAGAGCTGTTACAGAAGACAGCAAGGGACAGCAAGAAGCAGAGGCAGAGAAAGGCAGAAGCAGAGGCAGCAGAACCAGGAGACTGGCAGGAGATGACATGATGGGTTTCCTGGCTCATGAAACGAGAAAGCTGAGCACCTTCAGGCAGGAGGCTTGCTAGCAGAGTGGGGTGGCTTATTGGCAGTTAAAGAGCTTTGTAACACTTGCCTGAGCAGGCCCAAGAGGCCTGAGGGACCAAGAGTCCAAGGGCCAAAGTGGTCTGCCGGCAGTACAGCTGAAAAGGAGCTGTCCTGATAAAAGAACTATGTCTGAGTCCCTCCTGATCTTGAATTGTAACTTGTTACTTCCCTAATAAGCCCATAATCATGAGCATCATCTGCAAATTCTGTGTGGTCATTGCAACAAATGATATAAAACCCAGCAGAGAAACAGAGAATGCCGTGAGAGGGACAGTTGTATTGGAAATGGTAAAGATGGCGGAGATAGGAGGTATTTCTGACCTCTGCCTCAGCAATCAGCCTTGGGCTAGTGATGCAGATAATGATTCTCTCTCCCCCTGGTGAAGTTAGAGGAGGTCAGACGTCTCCACCAAGTCATTCTTACAACCTCTTGCCTTTTGTGGCACATAAATTTCTCCAGCTGTTGGCCCTGACATGGAGCTTGATTTGCAGCATCCACCATGAGATGATTGATCGTTTTGTGT
This sequence comes from Orycteropus afer afer, assembly GCF_000298275.1. NCBI lineage: Eukaryota > Metazoa > Chordata > Mammalia > Tubulidentata > Orycteropodidae > Orycteropus > Orycteropus afer. The sequence goes on along the minus strand of NW_006921700.1, from coordinate 2,216,348 downwards.
AATTACCTTAAATCCTTGTCTGGCTCTATTTTCCCTCTCTGGTTCTCTACAAATCACTCTGAGCCACCTCCAGCTTATCTTCCCAGGAGATGCCAGCCCCCAGCAGCTCCCTGAGCTGCTGAACTCTATTAGTCCTCTGAAAAAGGAGCTAGCATGGTTCCTGAGAGAGAGGCCCTGAAAGACAGGACAGAACAACGTGCCTTGGTTTGAGACTGTGCCATTTTACTTGTTGACCTTGGGTTTGTCAGCCTCTGCAGACAGCAGCTGCCCGACTTAAGAGAAGCTTCTAGCTTCTGTGGTCTGGAAGCAAGAGGCAGAGCTGAAGCCCAAAGTCAAGGGGCCCTCACCCAACCCCCAGAGCTGGTACTTCGAACTGGGACTTCTAGTCTCCAAAAGTATAAGAGAATAGATCCCTGTTTGTAAAAGCCGCCCATTCATTGTTTCTGTTAGAGTGGCACTGATGCAGAGAGAGGTGCATGACCACATGTGCAGCAGGGCTTTCGAATTGCACTAGAAGTTCCAAGCCAGTTGCTATCAAGTCACCTCCAGCTCATGGTGACTGTATATGTGTCAGAATAATAGAGTTTTGTTCTATAAGTTTTGTTCTCAATGGCTGATTTTTCACACGTTTAGCACCAAGCCTTTCTTGCAGGTACCTCTGTGTGGACTCAAACCTCTAACCTTTTGGCTATCAGCCAAGTCAACCATCTGCACCAGCCAGGGACTCCACACTATGATTAGTGACATGGGAGGCCACTGAACCTCACGCAGGCTGCTCTGTGGGGAAACAGCGGTACTTCCTGCCCACCCCCACCCCACCCCACCCCCACTTAGACTGCAGCTATACACAGAGAGAGTTGAAGAACTGAATCCATTATGCTAGGGATTTTCCTCCTCCCATCCAGTCTCCTCCTCATATTCCATGGGGATCAAGACCATCAAGTCCACCATGTGCATGGTGGTCGTTTCTGATATACACCTGTGGCATTTTCAACACAAAGGGGTTTTTATTCTTTGCTTCTTTTTGATGGAGCTATTTATTCTATTCAAGTGATTTAAAATACAAGTCAAGTAGTTCAAAATCCTGCAACCTGAAGAAAAAGCACTGCTTCAAAATGGCATATTAGGAAGAGGGTTTGAAGCTGGTTCAGCTCAGTTTAATTTGTGAGCTTCCTAGCTGTCTGGCCTCAGGCCGGCACTTGGCCCTGGATTTCCTCCACATTTTGTAAATGTGGGTTAATAATCCCTGCCTACAAGAGAATGAATAAATAAATTGTGATGTATTCGGAAAATGAAAGCCTATCCAGTAATAGCAAAGAATGAACTAATGGCCTGTGCAGCAACACGAATGACTCTCACAGACGTTACATTAAGTGAAAGAAACCAGATACAAGAGACTACATTCTGTATGATTCCTTTTCCATGAAGTTCACATGTAGGCAAAACTAATGGATGGTGTTACAAGTGAGAATTGTGGTTATTTCCAAAGGGCTATGTGACTGGGAGAAGGAGCCTTGCTGATGTTGTGGTAAAGCACAATGGTGGGGGGTTCTAACCCAGCAGCAGCTCTATGGGAGAAAAACGTGGCAATCTGCCTCCATAAAGATTTACAGCCTTGGAAATTCTATGGAGCAGTTCCACTCTGTACTATAGGGTCACTATGAGGTGGAATCCACTTGATGGCAATGGGTTTGGTTATTGATTGGGAAAGGAACCCTGGTGATGCAGTGGTTAAACACTCAACTACTAACTAAAAGGTCAATGGTTCAAACCCATCAGCCTCTCCACAGGAGAAAAAAGTGACAGTCTGCTTCCATGAAGACTGACAACCTTGGAAATCCAGGGTTCCTATGAGTTAGAATTGATTCAACGGCAATGGGTTTGGTTTCTTGACCAGGAAGGGGTATGAGAGAACCTTCTGAGATGCTGGAAATGTTCTATATCTTTCCCTGCTGGGGTTAGATAGTACAAACATATGTAAAAAATTTATTGAGCTGTGAACCTTACATATTTTATCATGTGTATGTTATTTTAAAAAAAATTGCCATAAAATTGATTCCAATTCACAGTGGTCCCACGTATGTGAAAGTAGAACTGTGTTCCACAGGGTTTGCAGTGTTTTGTTTTATTTATTTTTTCAAAGTAGCTCCACAGTGCCTCTAGGTGGACTCAAACGTCCAAGCTTTTGGTTAGCAGCCAATCGCGTTAACCATTGGCACCACCCAGGGACTCAATGTATGTCATTAAAAAAAAAACTCACCACGGTTGAGTCGAATCCGACTCATAGTAACCCCTCCTCGGGTTTCCAAGGCAGTATCTATACAGAAGTAGATTGCCCCAGTCTTCCTTCCAAAGAGTGGCTAGTGGGTTTGAACCTCCAGCCTTCTTGTTAGCAGTCAAATGTTTTAAGCACTATGCCACCAGAGCTCCCATGTATGTCATACTTGAGCAAAAAGAAAAAAGTTCCTGGCTAGTGTCCATTGCCATGGTAAGGACCAAGTAAAACTTGACATACTTGTTAAAAACATCAGACACACAGGAATTGCTGTTGTTGAGTAATAATAAGGACTTAGAAAGATGTTAGATTCTTGAGAAAGAAAGCCATATTGTTCTTCTAGACCAGAATTCATTTAACTAAAAATATGAACTAAGCACTTCTGGGAAGTTACATAATTTCACTGGAGGAATGTGTATTGTGGTCTGTGATGTATCTGATATTATAGAACTTATCATTGGTTGAGTGCTAACCTTGTGCTGTATCATCTCATCTCATTTCATAGCCATAAAAGTGAGGTGGTCCCGGCTGCCCTCCGTTCTTTGACTGCCAAGTGGTCTCAGACAGGCCTTGAAAGTCACTTGAGCACCCACACCCCCAACTCTCAAAACTACTAAGGCTCTGCAGCCACCCTGCTGCCTGACACCCAACAGCACACCATCTTCCTCCTGAGCTTAACACTTCAAATGACTGTATCTGGTGTTAACACAGAATCAAGACTGTGCCCTTAAATGCATGTCTAATGGCCTCCATGAACAGCTGCCTCCTCTGCCATGAGACCAGAAGAACCAGATGGTGGTTAGGCCAGCCTATCTCCATCCACAGTGCTGCAGGCACCCCCCTCAGCCAGCAGGCCTGAAGGCACTCAGCTCTGTGCCCATCTGTCTGCTGATGTTGTGCCTTTGCAGGCAGACTTTGGTTCCAGGGCTTCCAGGGAGTGACTATCGGAGCTGAGAGCAGGTGAGTCTGGGGAGGGGGGCGGTGGAGAGAGTGGGAAGGAGGTGAAAGGCAAGTCAACATCCCTCCTTGGACAGGAGGTTCCTCTCTGAGCACCAAGTAGCGAGTACCCACCACACACACACACACACACACACACAAGACTTTTACTTAGTGTTACTTCAGGATGTTGTTCCCCTCTCTCCCACACCCACCTGTGGAATTCTACCCTTCCCTTTAATACGAGTTCAACTCAAATGTCATCTACTCCATCGAGTCTTCCCAAACTCCCTGAAGGGTCTCTGCCTCCGTGTTCACTCCCAACTCTCTGCATCGCTTTCCTGTCAGAGATCCCCCGTGTCCTGAGTTTAGCTGTGACCTAAACTGGGTCTGCTACTAGACAATGAGTTGAGAGAAAAAGCCCTATCTTTCCCTCTCTCACAGGAGTGAGATCAGTGCCTGGCACAAGCAAACCCCTTGACAGTGTTGACTGAATTGAACTGCAATCCCCAAATAAATGAGAGATGGATGGACCTGAAGGGGCCCTGGGTCTGGAATCTCTGACAAACCCCTTTGCCAACCCTACTCTGTGTACACCGTAGAAGGTAGGCATGGGCCCACCAGCCCTCATCTACCATTCCAAAATCCAAAATGCTCTGAAACCCCAATGTTTGATGCTAAAGTTTAGCAGCAAAACTGGACCTGAACAAGAGTGAAGTTACTTAAAGTTATCTCAGTAGGTTTTACTATGGAAATATTAATGTGTTTTATTACTAGGCACTATCCCACTGTGGCTGGGGACATTATAAAATACATGGCTAGGCCTAATATTACTTTTCTAAAATCCCAAAACATATGTAACCCCAAGGCTTTGGAATAAAGGACTGTGGACCTGTGCTATAGAAGCAGTTAATATCAACCCCACAAGGAGCTCTGCTGAAGTGGTTAAGGCATTTGGCTGCTAACCAAAAGGTCAGTGATTCAAACCCACTAGCTGCTCCATGGAAGAAGGATGGGCAGTCAGGTTCTGTAAAGATTTACAGTCTTAGAAACCTTATGGGCAGTTCTACTCTGTCCTGTAGGGTTGCCACGAGTCAAAATTGACTCGATGGCAGTGAGTTTTGTTTTGTTTTATTTTTTGGATCAACCCACAGCTGTCAACTCAAGAAAAACCACAGGAAACACTAATTTTCAGGTATGTAAATAAATTGCAATAGCTATATGAACAAAACAGGAAATAACTTCTTCCTAACATAGTGCCTGGGAGCTCTGGTAGCATACTGCCTAAAGCACTTGACTGCTAACCAGAAGACTGGCAGTTCAAACCCACCAGCCACTCCTCGAAAGGAAGGTTGGGCAATCTACTTCCATAATGATACTGCCTCGGCAACCCAAGGAGAGGTCGCTATGAGTCAGGTCCAACTCGACGGCACATAACAACAACAACAACATAGTGCCTAAGCATCTGACTGCTAACCAGAAGGCTGGCAGTTCAAACCCACCAGCCACTCCTCAGAAGGAAGATGGGGCAATCTACTTCCATAGTGATACCACTTTGGAAACCCAAGGAGAGGTCGCTATGAGTCAGGTACAACTCGATGGCAGTGAGTTTGGTTTTGGTTTTGTATGCTCTGGTGGCATAGTGCCTAAGGCATTTGACTGCTAACCAGAAGTCTGGTGGTTCAAACCCATCAGCCACTCCTCGGAAGGAAGGTTCAGCAATCTACTTCCATAGTGATACCACCTCAGAAACTCAAGGAGGGATCACTATGAGTCGGATCTGACTCTACGACAGTGGTTTGGTTTTGGTATACTGGGAAAGTGTGTGACTGGAATTAAAACATGCTTATTAATATGCATGTTACAGATATCAGTGTTATTTTTGAGTGGTTTATTTCATCAGCCTACAAAATGTGCTGAGTACAGGTTTTTAAAATACAATTTAAAAAAAAGTACAATATTATCTAGGAAAAAGGTAGTAGTGTAGTTTAAAGTCCACTTGGCTTTTTATAAATCTTGGCTTTTTATAAAGCAAGTCCACTTGGCTTTTAACTGCTAGAAAAATCAGTTACAAATGCAATTATAAGTACACTAACAATTATTCATCACAGTCATCATCATTTCTACTGCAAATTATACCAATAAAATTAATTTGCTGAATGTACAAAGTATAGTGTGTTTTCCTCAGAGCATCTCCAAACCTTTAGCAGCTAGTGCCATCTCATCTATGCTAAACACTCTGTGAGACTCTGTGGGCATGCAAAATAGTTATGACACAATTTCTGTCCTTGAGGAACTTACAATCTCGTTGAAGATCAAGACCTAGAGACAAGAAATAATTGAGAATACAAGGCAATCCATAATCAAGTGCTGTGTTAAATATAATCAGGTATATGGAACAGACTTACTGCTGTGCTAAGAAGCCTCCAGAATTTCTAAGTAGCTTGAGCCCTTCTACTTAGAAGACAGGATTGAGTGCCATGGTGGGTCTGTATGAGAATGGCACCCTGCATTATTTAGGTTTTTTTTTTTGGAATGGCTCAGAGGAGAAGCCTTCGGTGACATGGAGGAAAAGTGCTACGATCCAAGCCACAGTTTGGAGCCACGTGACTGCTGATCTGGGTATTTGGAAAAAGGAGAGGTTTGTTGTGGTTGAGACTATCAAGGAAGGCTTCCAGGAAAAAGTAGCACTTGAGCTGGGGTTATAAACAGTGTGGACTGTAGGTGACCTAGACAAGGAAGAGGACATTTGGAGTTGAATCTATTGGGGGCAGGTCACCATGAGACGTGGACTCGACTCAGTTGAAGAATCTATCTCAAGGGCAGAAGATCAAAACATTCTGGGACAGAGGAAAAAGATCCATTTTACAAAGGTGATAAAGGAAAAATTCCCTAAATCCCACTAGATTTCAATAGACATTAACTGGCTGCAGAATTTTAGTAACTGCACACCCTAATTCCGAAGTGACTCATGACCAGACTGCCTGACTGGCTTCCTCACTAAGAGCACAGTCTTTTTCACATTCTGCAAGTTGTGCCACCTTCTCAATATCCACTTCTGAATCATTTCACCATCATTAACACAAACTCACTGCCCCATGAACTTCTCATCTGACCTTCTGAGTTGCTGTTGTCAATTTGACCATATGTAAATAATTCTTTAAAAGGACAGTGCTCAAAGCAGACATTCTTTTCTAAAGAAGCTAAACTGTTGTTTGGTTTAAAGAAAACTTCAAGGGATAGTTTTTGTTTAAGTTTAAAGACTTCCTTAGGGCCATAATTTATGGGGTTATGCCACTTCAATGGCTGCAGAAGTATGGATTCCATGGTATTTGAAGTTCTGTTCACATTTGCCCACCTTCTTTTTAATCAGGGTTCTTGTATAAAATCTTTGATCAAAATGTTAAATGAAAGAAACAAGATACATAGGTCTACATTCTATGATTCCTTTTATATGAAGTTCAAGTGCAGGGAAAACTAATGGATGGTAGTGTTGTTGTTGTTGTTGTTAGGTGCTGTTGAGTCGTTTATGACTCATAGTGACCCCATTCACAGTAGAACGAAACACTGCCCGATCCTGCTCCACGATCCCTGCTATACTTGAGCCCATCATCACAGCCACCATGTCAATCCATCTCGTTGAAGGCCTTCCCATCTTTTTTCGACCCTCCTCCTTACCAAGCATGACATCCTTCTCCAGGGAATGGTCCCTTCTGACACATGACCAAAGTAGGTAAGACAAAGTCTGGCCATTCTCGCTTCCAAGAAGCATTTCGGGTGCACTTCCTCCAGGACAGATCTGTTAGTTCTTTTAGCAGTCCATGGTACTTTCAGCATTCTTCGCCAGCACCACAACTCAAAAGCATCAACTCTTCTTCGGTCTTCCTTATTCATGGTCCAGCTGTCACATGCATATGAGGCGATTGGAAATATCATGGCTTGTGTCAGGCACACCTTAGTCCTCAAGGAGACATCCTTGCTCCTCAGCACTTGAAACAGTTTCTTCGCGGTTGACCTTCCCAGTGCTACACGTCATCTAATGTCCTGACTGCTGCTTTCATTGGCATCGATTGTAGAACCAAGTAACGTGAATTCTTTATGGATGGTGTTAGAAGTCAGAATTGTGGTTATTTCTGAGGGGCTATTAACTTGAAAAAGCAGCCCTGATGGTGCAGTGGTAAAGCACTTGGCTGGTAACCAAAATGTCAAACTTTGGGATTTCAGAGTATTCAGGATTTTTTTGGTAGATGAGGGCTGGTGGGCCCATGCCCACCTTCTACGGTGTACACAGAGTAGGGTTGGCAAAGGGGTTTGTCAGAGATTCCAGACCCAGGGCCCCTTCAGGTCCATCCATCTCTCATTTATTTGGAGATTGCAGTTCAATTCAGTCAACACTGTCAAGGGCTTGCTATGTGCCAGGCACTGATCTCACTCCTGTGAGAGAGGGAAAGACAGGGCTTTTTCCCTCAACTCATTGACTAGTAGCAGACCCAGTTTAGGTCACAGCTAAACTCAGGACACGGGGGATCTCTGATAGGAAAGCGATGCAGAGAGCTGGGAGTGAACACGGAGGCAGAGACCCTTCAGGGAGTTTGGGAAGACTCGATGGAGTAGATGACATTTGAGTTGAACTTGTATTAAAGGGAAGGGTAGAATTCCACAGGTGGGTGTGGGAGAGAGGGGAACAACATCCTGAAGTAACACTGAGTAAAGGTCGTGTGTGTGTGTGTGGTGGGGGACTGGCTACTTGGTGCTCAGAGAGGAACCTCCTGTCCAAGGAGGGATGTTGACTTGCCTTTCACCTCCTCCCCACTCTCCCCCCCCCCCCCCCCCCCCCCCCCCCCCCGCCCCCAGGCTCACCTGCTCTCAGCTCCAGTAGTCACTCCCTGGAAGCCCTGGAACCAAAGTCTGCCTGCAAAGGCACAACATCAGCAGACAGATGGGCACAGAGCTGAGTGCCCTCAGGCCTGCTGGCTGAGGGGGGTGCCTGCCGCACTGTGGACGGAGCTAGGCCTGCCGGCCTACACAGTTGGGAGCTGAGCAGCTTCCAGCAGAGGCTTACTGGTGGAATGGGATGCCTCTGGGCACTTACTGGTGGAGGTAAACAACTTTGTAAACCTGCCAGAGCAGGCCAGTGGTTGGGACAATACAAGAGGCCTGAGAGGGCCGGGGTGGGGGGTGCCTCCCGAAGGCCAAGAAGCCAAGGGCCAGGGAGAGGCCTGCCTGTAGGCACGGGTAAGAAGCTGTCCTAACCAAAGAACTGTATCCCCAGTTGCTCCTGATCCTGGATTGTAACCTGTTACTTCCCTAATAAACCCCACAATAGTATTTTCTGTGAGTTCTGTGTGGCCATTGCAACTAATTACCGAACTCATCAGAGAATTAGAGAGTGCTATAGGAGGGATGGCTGATGCCAGAATTGGTAAAAAAAAAAAAAAAAAAAAGCATGTCTGTCCTCCCACCTCATAGGAATCAGCCTTGGGCTGTTGATCTTGATCCTCCTCCCCCACTTGTGAAATTAGAGGAGGTAAGGTGCCCCCACCACACCATTTTTATAGGGTGTGTAGTCAAGATTGAATCTGAAAATTCAGGCGGAGAGAAGGAGCTCTGGTGGTGTAGTGGTAAAGGCATTTTGGCTGCTAACCAAAAGGTCAGTGGTTTGAGACCATCAGCCACTCCACAGAAGATGAAGCAGCTTCCATAAAGATTTATAGCCTTGGAAACCCATTGGGGGTCACGATGAATTGGAATCAACTCAATGCCAGTGAGTTCAGTTGGTTTTGAGTAGGGGGAGAGAGTACAAACACATTACACCACCTTCAGGAGCCCGTTGCCTGCCCTATGGCAGGATCCGGGGCAACTGAAGGCTAAAAGACATTTCCTGACCAGAGTGGAAGCTACAGAAATGTCCAAGACTTGCTACTTGTGATAATTCATCTCCTGGCCTCTTCACTCCCAGGGTCCCTATATCTTGACTGCCAGCTCCACCCTGTTGGCCATTTCGGGCCTCTCTCAGTCCTGGCCTCCTGCCATTTCAGGCTTGCTTGGTCCTCTTTAGAGGACAGAGTCACAAAGAAGGCTCTGTGTTCACCTTTCCACTCTGGCCTCAGATCCTTCCTTTCTTTTCTCCAGAACAAATTAGAAAATATAGTTTGCAGACTTGCTCTGGGCAGAGCCTTGTGCTGAGCAATTGGGGTCATCAAATTTGTTTAAGACGTGCTTCCTGCTTTGAGGAAGATATACTTGGAGAGAAGATAGACTTGCATGTAGGAAAAAGCATTAAACAGGTGCAGAGTTTTAGTCGTGTGCTGTTCAGCAGCATGAGTTCTGGTAACTGCTGTGGCCGTGTGTGTGGTGCCCTACACTTCTCCCTCTGCCTGCCTGATGTCAGTACAGTGGTGGGGCCTGGCTCTATACAGGGTCTGCCTCAAGCAAATGCCCCTGAATCACTCAATATACCACCACAGCCTCCTTAGCCTGGAAAGTGAGGTGGGGTGTTAATGCCTCTTTCAACAAAGGGAGCAGGAGTATAGGAATAAATGGCTCCAGCCTCCACCCTTGAGCAGTACAAATCTGACCGCCTTTCTACACAGTTCCTCAGAGGATCCTCAAGTGGAATGAAACCCAGTTGCCCACAGTGGTGATCACTCAGAACAACACCTTCTTTTATTGGTTTTCCCTCCCTGCCCTACTCTCCCCACTCCTACCCTTCTGCTTCCTGGGACCCTGACCAAATCATCTAAGTCGGGGGAATCAAAACCAAGACATTTTCTCACCTATAAAGTGAAGGATTTGGACTAGGCTCTCAGTCATATTTCAGACAAAAAAAGCAAATCCTAGAGTCCTGCCTATGGTCACACAGCTGATTTGTGACACACAGAGCGAGAACTAGGCATGAAGTTGTTTTGTGAGACCACTTTTCCCAGAACTCTACAAAGTCATTCCAAATAAGAGTCCCACATCACATGCTTGGGAGGACTAATCTACCCATCCTCAGCCCGTATCCAAATTCCACATCTCATATAGAAAGGAACTTCAGAGAAGAGAGTGGGCTTGGCAGTATTTTAGGGTTTCAGAGCCTTCATGCAGTTAACAACTTCACAGAAGACATAAACGGAATCCTGTCTTTTTATTGGGCCCTGAACCCAGTCTGATAAAATACCCTTTTCCAGTTATCTCTGGGGTTTTTCAATACAAGAAGCTATTCTTTTCCTCAGATGAAACACTAACCTATATTCTCAGTGGCTGTTGGCCACCTTGTATACAAGGTGATCAAACTATCAGGAGGATGGTTTATAGAGGGAAAACATCCATGTCCGTGTGTAATTTATGGAATGTGGATGTATACGTGTACTTATTTGGTGGACTGGCACCAAAATGCAATGTAAGCAAACACAAAGGTTTGGAGAGAGACCACAACATGCTGGAAATGGGGAGAAAATAGCCTCATGCTATATCTTGCCTAGGAGCCCTTATGGTGCAGAGGTGAAAGTGCTCGGCTGCTAATCAAAATGTCAGTGGTTTGAACCCACCAACCACTCCATGGAAGAAACATGTGACAGTCCACTTCTGTAAAGATTTACAGCCTTGAAAGCCCTATGGGGCAGTTCTACCCTGTCCTATACGGTTACCATGAGTCAAAATTGACTCGATGGCAATGGGTTTGGGTTTGGGTTTGGTTTTATATATTGCCTGAATGCTAAGTCTTAAAGAGCACATTGGTCGACTGGATACTTTGATTACAAATTGGATTTTGGTAAGAAATCATGATGTGATCAAGTGTTGAACCAAGAAGTAAATTTTGGAGGGGGCTTCTGGTGGTGTAGTGGTTAAGGTATTTGGCTGCTAACCAAAAGGTTGGTGGTTCGAATCCACCAGCTGCTCTGCAAAAGAAAGAAGAGGCAGTCTGCTTCCATAAAGATTTACAGCCTTGGAAGCCCAGTGGGGGTTTCTATGAGTTGGAATCGACTTGATGGCAGTGAGTTTTGTTTGCTTTTTTATTTCTTCATTTGCAAAATAATAAAAATGGACCAAAACATTTGTGATAGGGTTAAGCTGTAAAAGTCTAGAGTTCATTCATTTTACTTTTACTACTTGTGGAGAGACAGTAGACCAGAGACACAAAAAGCATAGCCTCTAAAATCTGATTGGGTTCAAGTACCAGCAGCACCACTTATGGCCATGGGACGTTTTTTAACCTTCCGTGGTAGTTAAAACGTTAACTTTACTTTGGTTGGTATGTCAACTTGGCTGGTCCGTGGTTTTAAGTGGCTTGGCAGCTGGATGCAGTTATTCTCCACAATGAGATCATAATCACCTACACGGTAGAATCTGCTATGAGCAGCTAAGTAGATGCCTTTGGGATGTGGCCTGCTTCCAGTATATAATGAGCACTTTTGAGAAAGTTTCTAGCTTTTTGGTATTTGGACACTGCATTTGTCAGAATCTTTATCTCCAGTTCCTGGACTTGAACCAATGGTCTGCCGTGTTGCCTACCCATCTTGGAATCATGCCAATTGACCTGCCAACCTTAGGTTTGTCAGCCACAGCAGCCAGTGGCTGCCTGAGTTAGGAGAAGTCTCCAGCTCCAGTGGGCCTGGAATAAGAGACAGAGCTGAAGCCCAAGGTCAAGAGGCCTTCACCCGGTCCCTAGAGTCAGCACTCTGTATTTGTAATTCTAGCCTCCTAAACTGTAAGAAAATAAATTCCTGTTTGTTAAAGCCATTCACTTGTGATATTTCTGTTACAGCAGCACTAGAGAACCCAGACAGAATTCAGCCAAGTTGACACACAACCCCAACTACCAAACTTTCCATGCCTCATTTTCTCAGCTATAAAATAGATATAATGATAATAGTACTTCCCTCAGAGAGTTGCCATAAGGATTAAATGAGTAAATGCACGTAAAAAGCAATAGGGCTGGCGAGATGGCAGAATAGGTGGAAAGACTGCACAGACCCTCTTCAACAAAGAAAAGGGGAACAAATTAACACAGACACAGAAGGTAATCCTGGACCCCTGAGCCTTGAAGGGAAGGATCTAGAAATGGACTAACCCCCAACTAGCAGAAGAATTGGCATGAAAACACCAAAAAAGGAGACATATGGAGCTGCAGTCTGGCAGCGATCCTGATGGCACAGACAGCTTGGATATTGCCAAGTGGTGGTAGGACCTAAGAATTAACGTAAAAATCAGCTCTGCTAGCCAGGGACTGCTCTGGTGGCTGGGGAATAAAAGGGGAAGCAGTGAAGAGGAAGACAGGCTGAGCTGTGGACTTTTGTCTGTCTGGAGGGTGCAACTATTTTGAATGTTTGCAAGCGGTTTGACCATTTTGGATATTTAAAGTGACAGTGTTCTCCCAGATTCTAGGGACTTAAGAACAGGCTCCACTTGCTGGGAACCCCAAGACATTCCAGACCTAGACAACTGGAAAGGTGCAACATTCCCCCTTGTTACTTTTATACCCCACACCCTCTTGCTGAATGGAGATGCGGCCATCCCTCACTCCCACCCACTTTCTGAGCCAGCCCCGCCCCGCCCTACCCTGATTTTTTTTTCCTGCTTTTTAATTTGTTTGTTTTTGTCTGTTTAAAAACTACTACTGTTATTATTAGTTTTTTCATATTTATTATTATTCTTTATTCTTTCGCTCCCAGGTTCTACTTTTAAGCATTTATTCTTTACCCTATTTCTGGTTGCATTTATTTTTTCTTTCTTGTGGTTAACCCCATTCCTTGTTTTTATTTTTGCATTTTTTCCCATTTTTTTCTTCATTATTCTCCTTCTCTACCTTTTCTCTATTCTTGTCCTCTCCCCAGATATTACAGGATTTTTTTTCTTTTTCTCCTTTATCTTTGTATTTTTTGTCCATTTGCTTTTACCTTTTCATGGTTATTCAATTGTTATTTTTGTTTAACTGAGTGGATGACAGCAACAGTCCCCATATGACACAATTCCACTCACACGTCCTGCAGCTTCACTTACTGAGAGCCACCACTTCCTTCTCCACCAATGGGCCAATGATAAACAGCCACCAAGAAGAGCCTGACTCACCCTTGGCTGCTCTTCACAAATAGTTAAAAGAGATCTAAATACAACAACGTCATGATGCCTCAGAGACAACAGACCATCACAGTCCACACAAAGAAGCAGGATAAAGTGGTAGAAACAAGGGAGCAGGATACAGACCCAGAACACAT
>NW_006921700.1:2193581-2194632 GCF_000298275.1 Orycteropus afer afer | reverse complement strand
GTTCCTGTTCTCAAGAGGAATGGTTTCAGTCTCTCTCCATTGAGAGTAATGTTGGCTGTTGGTTTTGCATAAATGCCCTTTATTATGTTGATAGTTTTAATCAGAAATGGGTGTTGGATTTTATCAAATGCCAAGACGGTAAATCTTTACTGAAATAGATTGCTCAGTCTTCCTTCAGCGGAGTGGCTGGTGGATTTCAACAAAGTAATTTCAATTAATTGCTAACAAAGTGTTGACCAAGGAGAGGCCTTGTCAGGTTTTCCTTAATAACTAAGTAGAGTTATTTATAGTCAGCACGTTGGTAATTTACATGCAAACAGGTGACAGTTAGTGAAAATACTTTATTCTCTTAAGTAGATTAAACATCCCACCAACCAACCAACCAGCTGGTGAAGTGGACTCGGGCTCACGTCGACCCCGCGTGTGTCACAGTAGGTTTCTCGTGAACTGATATTTTTGACATAGAGCACCAGGATTTTCTTCCGAGGCATCACTGGGTAGACTCAAGCCTCCAGCCCTTTGCTTAGCAGCTAAGCACATTAAACGTTTGTACCACCCAGGGACTTCAGACTTAAACATAGCCTACCATCTCATTTATGAAATTATTGCAGGCAGGGAGGGCCTGATGAGGACAAACTTCGTTGACTTTGTAATTGTGCCTACAAGAAAGTCTGGCACAGAGCATCATTCAACTATGGGCAGTATTAAATGAGGTACAATACACTGGGAGGGGATGGTCCTATTGCTTTCTGCCCTGCGGACCTCTTCTGGACTGCATGAATTTAGCTAGAAGCAACCTGTTTTAACACAGACCTGGCAAAACGAGGTGTGGCCACTAGAGGGCGATTCTTTACCGGGAGAACAGGACCAAAACGAAACCAAAGTCACTGCTGCTGAGTTGATCCCAATTCATAACAACCCTATAGGACAGAGTAGAACTGCCCCATGGAGTTTCCAAGGCTGTAAATATATATACATATACATACATATATATATATGCATGTATGTATGTATATGTATATATATATATATGTATGTATATGTATATGTA
>NW_006921700.1:2178587-2192158 GCF_000298275.1 Orycteropus afer afer | reverse complement strand
TGCGATGAACATGGGTGTGCATATGTCTGTTCTTGTCATGGCTCTCACTTCTTTAGATATATACCTAGTAATGGAACGGCTGGGTCAAATGGTATCTCTAATTGCAACTTTTTAAGGAATCACCATACTGCTTTCCACAGTGGTTGTACCATTTTACAGTCCCACCAGCAGTGTATGGGAGTCCCAATCTCTCCATCCTTGCCAGTATTTGTTATTTTCTGTCTTGTTGAACTTTGCTACTAGTGCTGGAGGAAGATAGTATCTCATTGCTGTTTTGATTTGCATCTCTCTAATGGCTAATGATCGTGAGCATTTCTTCATATGTTTGTTGGCCGCCCAAGGCCGTAAATCTTTATGGAAGCAGACTGCCACATCTTTCTCCCTAGGAACCACTGGTGGGTTTGAACTGCCGACCCTTCCAGTGGCATCTGAGCGTTTTAACCACTGAGCCACCAGGGCTCCAAAGACATGACAAAGTCCTCCAAATATGAGATATAACCTGTAAAGCTCTAGACACCAGAATGACCAATGGGTAGCTATTTCAGGAGGACTGATTTTTTTTTTAAACTCTTAATGGAAGTACAACACACATACAGAACAATACATAAATCATATGTGTACAGCTTGCAGAATTTTCACAAAGTGAACACACTAAATAGCCACAGCCCAATTCAAGAAACAGAATGTTATTAGCACCCAGTAGCCTCCTTGCCCCATTCCAGTTGCTCTGCCCAGAGGGTAATCATCCCCCCCCCCATGTGTAACACGAAACTTCACTTCGCCTGTTTTCAAGCTTCTCATAAATGGAAGCTCCCAGCAGGCCTTCTGTGTCTGACTTCTTTTGCTCATCACTATGTTCCACGTGGTGAAGTTCATTCATTGTTGTATAGTGCTCTCCACTCTACTGTAGATGGGCATTTGGGTTATTTCCAGTTTGGGGCTACTCTAAATAGCGCTACTATAAACAATCTTGTGGCTGTCATTTACTGCCCGTACACACGCATTTCTGTTGGGTAATACCCAGGAGTGGAATTGCTGGATGATACGGTATGCATGGTATTCCAACACTATTGTTCAAGTTTGCATTCTTAGCAGCAGTGTCTTGAGAGTTCCAGTTGCTCCACATTCTTGCCAATACTCGTTTGCCTGTCATTCTCATTTTGCCCATTTTGGTGGCTGTGTAGACTTATCAGTTATCACATGGTAGTTCTGATTTCATTTGCATGATGAGAATAATATTGAGCATCTCTTCATCTCTCTATTGGCCATTTGTTCACCCCCTTTGTGAAATGTCTGTACAAGTCTTCTGTCCATTTTTCCACTGGGTTTTCTTTTTCATATGGATTATATCAATTGCTTATTTATTCTGGAAATGAATCCTTTGTCGAATATATGTTTTCCAAGTATTTTCTTGAGGAGATATATTTCAGCCAGACTCAAAGTGGCTCCAAAGCAGAATGAATCTCCTGAACACTGGAAGAGTTCAATGAAGCCAGGTTTTGAGGAGAGAATCCCTCCAGTGGGTGGGCAGGCTAGATAATAATGTCCAGATATGTCCAACATTTTACACAAAATAACTCACTTACACACAAGTGACTTCATTTGCCCCTTCATGAAATCTGGCAAGATAGCACTGGTGTCTCTGCTCATTTTTTAAACTTTCATTTTTTTGAACCTAGCTTCCTAGGTAATTACGGGGCATTTTTGTAGACGGAGCTGGGACTGCCAGCCACTTTCATTAACCTGCTTGTTCATCCATTAAACAAATATTAACCAAGTCTCTACTACGTGACAGGCATTGTTCTAGATACTGGGACTTTAGCAGTAAACAAAATAAACTCCTGGCTGTCATGGAGCTGAGCTCTGCAAATCCTCTCCCCATAAAAGCAATGACAAAATTGGAAACATTGTCAAAAACGATTGCAAGACTCTGGAAATTGACCAAAGGCATGCATTTATTCAAGAAACAAGACTGAGCCTTGGTAAGAGCAGTGGAAGTCTTTTCATTTTCATTTTGCCCGTTTTGGTGGGTCCCTTCCCCCAGGTCATCATAGTTTGGTGCTCAGTCAGTGGTTGGTCAGATGTTTTTCTTAAACACCTTGAGCTAGTAAGGCTTCCATCTTTTGCTGATAGATCTGTGTGAGAGTTGGGGAACGCTGTTCTGGTTACCTAGTGCCGCTCTGACAAGAAAATACTGTTAGGCCAGAGTAAACTCAAGCCACCAACATTTCAGTTGGCAACTTCCTCCAGGTGTCAGGCCCTGATGAGACAGCCTGATAAAACAACCGAGGTAGCAGAACCCGCCCAGGCTGGAAAGCCCCATGTAGCAATAAACTTCCTCCTGTGAAGCCCCCTCATGCTAATTAGGTGCAGACCCATGCCAGCAATTAATTGGACCCTGCCATTTCCTTAGTGTCCCCACTTAGGTCCTCTACAAGACTATAAACCCTCCCCTCCCCAGCCAGGTGGCGCGACTTCTGGGGCCCCTCTCAGGGACCGGTGAACCTCGCCCGGGCCCCTCTCGGGGATCCGTAAACCTCGCCCGGAAGCGCAGAATAAAAACTTCTCTTTAACCTCACTTTTGTGCGTCCTCTTCTCCTTACCGTGGCCTTACAAATACCACAAATGGGACGGCCTTAACAAACAGGAGTTTATTGTCTTACAAATTGGAGGCTTTTAGTCCAAGTTCAAACTGCCAGGCTCTAAGGGCTGAGTGAAAGCCCCTCAACCTTGGGGTCCAGCTCTGCCTCCTGCTCCCGGCCCACTGGAGCTAGAGGCGTTTCTTCACTCAACAGCTGCTGGCTGCTGAGGCTGAGAAGCCCCAAGGTTGACAAGTAAAAAGGCACAGTCCCGATGTTACCAAACCACACGGCAGGCCATTAACTAAAGTCCATTGTAAGTCCCAAGGTTGGCAGAGCATAGCAGGCTGCTGAGTAGCGACATGGCTACACGCAGCGTCCAAGCGTGCCATAGGCTAGAGACCATTCCCAAAGGCTTCTTATATACAGGAAGCAGACCACATACCCAAAGGCAGCTGCCCAGCTGCTTGTGGTAGATCCCACCATAGAGCTGATTGCCAGTCTCCTCATGGGGATTAACTACCACCAGCTGCCTAGCCACTCAACCAGGCCCAGCCACGTTGACACACAAACCAAACTACCACAAACACATTCAAAGTTCAGTCAGTTTACAGATCTGCTCTGGCTTTCGCTTTCTGTATCTACAAGGCCTCATGGTTGGCCCGCATGAGCAGATAACTGGGCCCTGCTCTGGCCTGTTGTGAGCATGCACATAGCTTCATGCCTGTAGAGCCTTTCAGACCCCCAGGAACAGGTAGGAGCTTATCAAGGCTTATTACGGCCATCATGTTCCCCGATCTTCCTGTGAATTTCTGGCTGCTTTGCCTGCCTGATATTTGTTTTAATAGTCACAATCTCCAGCTAGCTATGAGGTTGACTTTCCTTGGTGGGGTTTTTGCTTTTTTTTTTTTTTTTTGCCACCAAGATCCTTATTGCTTTTGACAATGCAGCAAGGCATGGGTTTTTCCAAATTCTGCTCCAATGAAAGTCAGTCCCTTCTGGCAGTGAAGCCGCAGGTCCTCCCAGCCTGCCCTGCCCTGCCAGAACTACTGCTCCATGCAGCCGAGGCAGGCATGGGAGCAGCTCCAGGCCAAAATGCCATAGACTTCCACTGCTCTTACCAAGGCTTAGTCTTGTTTCTTGAATAAATACATGCCTTTGATCAATTTCCAGAGCCTTGCAATGGTTTTTGACAATGTTTCCAATTTTATCATTGCTTTTTTGGGAAGAAGATTTGCAGAGCTCAGCTCCATGACAGCCAGGAGTTTATTTTGTTTACTGCTGAAGTCCCAGTATCTAGAACAATGCCTGTCACGTAGGAGGCACTTGGTTAATATTTGTTTAATGGATGAACAAGCGGGTTAATGAAAGTGGCTGGCAGTCCCAGCTCGGTCTACAAAAATGCCCCGTAATTACTGTGAATTATATATGTAAGAGAAAAAAGACAGAGCCAAGAGGAAAAGGGCATATATAGCGTAGAGAGAGGGGAGGAAGCGAACCTATTAACAAAAGGAGTAAAAAAGGGAGGCAAGGGGCAAGTCCGGAATATAGCAAGTTTATCATTCAGATTTCTAAGTCAGCGAAATCTAAATAAGAGATGGTTTTATTTGAAGAAAGAGAATTATGTATGTAAACTAAGCAATCCCGAGGAGGAGGAAAGGGTTCATCCATGAGTTAAAAGGAATGTAAAAGTATATTGTAGTTAAAATAGCAAAAGCCTGAGAAACGCTGTATGTCTGTGGAACTAGAGTGGCAGCTGAGTCCGGCATCCTCTCCTCATGGGATGAATGTTCCGGGCCAGCGCCTGGGGGCTGCTCAGGATCTCTTGGATCTTGTCCTGGCAAAGCCTGTTGGCTGCTACCCCTGCTTCGTACTCTCGGCGCACCTCTGCCTTCTCAGCTGCACGGGCCAGCTGCTGGGAGGCCACCTGCATCTGCAGTTGCTGCCTGTACTCCTGGGCCAAACCACAGCGCCTGAAGTGTTAGAAACATCAAAGTACAAAATGATCAAAGCTGGAATTTGGACTTACAGCGCGTATCACAATTGGAAAATAATTTGTGAAGTCAAACTAAAATTCTTAAAATCAGGGTGAGTGGGAAGGAAATGGATGAAAAATTCAGTTACGTGTTTTGGTTACAATAATTAAGATAATCGTAGAACAAATATTGATTTTAGGGAGGGAATCCATCTTCTCTGCTCATAGTGTTTACGGCATCCTCGGCCTCTCCATCGCGCTGCTAACTCCTCTGGATAATGAAGCAGTGACTTACCTGTTGGTAAAATTGGAAGGAATGAACAGGCAGCACCAGTTTAGCTTTGCCCTCTTCCTCTTGGAAGCTTGGACCCACTGCCATC
This sequence comes from Orycteropus afer afer, assembly GCF_000298275.1. Classification (NCBI taxonomy): domain Eukaryota; kingdom Metazoa; phylum Chordata; class Mammalia; order Tubulidentata; family Orycteropodidae; genus Orycteropus; species Orycteropus afer. Next base: position 2,187,224 of record NW_006921700.1, on the reverse strand, counting down.
CAGTCGATTCCAATTCATAGCAACCCTTTAAGGACAGAGTAAGACTGCCCCATAGGGTTTCCAAGGCTGTAAATCCTTATGGAAGCAGACTGCCTCATCTTTCTTCCGCAGAGCGGCTGGTGGGTTCAGGCTGCCGACCTTTTGGTTATCAGCCCAACGCTTCAACCACAGCACCAGCAGAGCTCCCCTCTTGGAAGCTCGTCTGCCTGTTTTCCACTCAGATCTCTACCGAAGGGTCACGCCCCCACAGGGTAGGCCTACAGCAGTCTGGCATTGCTGGTGACTGGATGGGTCAGTTTGCCACATTCTGCTCAGTCTTAACAAGCCCAATTTCCTGCATATATATCAGCCGCATTTTTAATATATGAGCCACATTTTTAATACCAGCTTTTATCAAAAATAATGATAGCATGGATAGCTCTCTGTGGCAGACTGTATTTCCCAGAGATGGCTGCAGTCCCATCTCCCTTCCACATGTTCTTCTGCAATGTAAACTTGCTATCCCTTGATCAAGATGCCCTCTGCCATTAAGTCGATTCCAACTCATAGTGACCACCATTGGGTTTCCAAGGCTGTAAATCTTTATGGAAGTAGACAGCCTCATCTTCCTCCCACCGAGCAGCTGGTGGGTTTGAACTGCCGACCTTCTGGTTAGCAGCCAAGTGCCTTACCCACTACGCCACCAGAGCTCCTTACTTGATCAAAAGGGGGAGCTCATTTCTTTATCCTCTTATATCTGGAAGGGCACTGTGACTGCTTTTACAACCAACAGAAAATGGTGACATGACACTATGCCAGTCCTGGGTGTAGGCCCTTAACTGGCCTGGCAGCTTTGTCTTCCTGTTTCTTGAAATGTTTGCTGTTGAGACTCTCTCTCTCAGAAACAGCCACCATACTGTGAGAAGAGCAAGCTATGTGGAGAGGCCATGTGTAAGTGTTTCAGGTGATACACCAGATGAGACCTCCGACTACAGCCAACATAAACTGCCCGCAACGGGAATGGGTACTTAGATAGCCAGCCCAGGCGAGCCTTCAGATGCAGGCAGCCCCAGACGACATCTAACTTCAGCCACAAGAGAGACTCCCAGTAAGAACTGTCCAGTGGAGCCTTGTCTACCCACAGAATCATGAGATACTTATAAGTCTTTAGCTACAGGTTTTTGAGTGTTTTGTTATGCAGCAATAGTAAATGCAACACAGTTTGCTTTCTTATCTATCAGTTGATTCAGAAGTGGGGCAAGAAAGAAAGGTGCTGCTTACTGAGTCCTCCCCAAATATCCAACAATAGACCTTTGAAAACTGAGAAGGAGGGCAAGGAAACTGGATGGCCGGAAACGGAGCACCCAGAACAGAAATGGTGAGCACGTCAATGCGTCGTGACAAATGTAACCAACGTCACTGAACAATCTGTGTAGAAATTGTTGAACGGGAACCTAACCTGCTGTGTAAACGTTCATCAAAAACACAATACAATATTATTTTTTAACAAATGAGAAGGAAATGTTTTCCATTTTTGCTAAGTGTGAAGATCTCTGATCTCCGGAGCAGAGGCAAGAGCACAAAGTTAGTAGGGTCGGCCAGGTATTCTTGTTAGTGCCTTCAGGCTGACAACAGGCTCAGGCACATAAACTATGCTCTTTCCAAGAAGAAAAGGGCTTAATGTACCATCTGTGAGTGATTTGATGGATAGGCCCCAGGGACAGAAGAGTGAGCAGCAATTAGAGAAGCCACGCCCCTCTGCCTCCACTACACTGGCCACTGGCACTGGGTCCCATAGTCACCAGTGAGAAGGAGCTGCTATTGTCCACAAAAGACTTCAGCAAGGCAGGCATCAGCCTGCTTCCTCCACCTGAGCCTGAATGTGGTGACCTGGGGGACACTAGCTAATCCCAGTCAGGATTTTGTTAGAGAAAGAGAGTAGTATTTCTCAAAGCCTCCAGACCATTTTTGTTTTCTAGCCCAGTGAGGCTAGAAAAATCCTCCTGGAGACATTTGCATGGAATCCTGTCCCCATAAGCCACTTCTGCTAGTCTAACTAACTTTCCCCCCTACCTTCCAGGATTTCATTTAAAAATTTCTTCTTAATGTCCCAGCACTAATAGCAAAGTTCAACAAGACAGAAAATAACAAATGCTGGTGAGGATGTGGAGAAATTGGGACTCTCATACACTGCTGGTGGGACTGTAAAGTTACATAACCACTGTGGAAAGCAGTATGGCAATTCCTTAAAAAGTTGGAATTAGAAATACCATTTGATCCAGCAATCCCATTACTAGGTGTATATCCTAAAGAAGTGAGAGCCATGACAAGAACAGATATATGCACACCCATGTTCATCACAGCACTATTTACAATAGCCAAAACATGGAAACAACCTATGTGCCCATCAACCGAAGAATGGATGACCAAACTATGGTACACATGCACAATGGAATACTATGCAACACTAAAGAATAATGTAGAATCTGCAAAACACTGCACAATATGGATGAATTTGGAGGACATTATGCTGAATGAAATAAATCAATCACAGAAGGGCAAATATTGTATTAGTTCATTATTGTAAAGTCAAGGAAAGTTTTATATGTGAAAGGAAACTTTCTCTTTTGGTTACCAGGGATAGGAGGAGAGGGGAGAGGACACTGCAAAAATAATGAATAAACAAATAAAATTCTTCTTGTTATTTCATTAGGATTTAGGGTTGGTATCTATTTTCCTATGAAAGTTTGTAGACTGCTTTGAACTTCTAGAAGGAAAAGTGTAGTACTGACGTAAATTATGGAAGGAAGTTTGGACAATCTATTTCCATAGTGATATCGCCTCGGAAACACAAGGAGGGGTCTCTATGAGTTGGATCCGACTTGATGGCAGTGCACTGTGCTGCATTGCAACGTAAATTAATATACAGAATGCATGAGTGTTATGGCACACTGCCCTCTCTATGTATTAAAAAACCACAACTTTTTTTTAAGGCGGTAAATACTAAAAATAAAGAAAACAAAACCATACCTTGCAAAATTCTCTCTGTCTTCACAGTTAAGTTCTCTCAGACCTTCATTTATGCGTTGCTGTTCCACAGCACGTTCTTCCTGCTCTTTGGCTTTTCGTTGCACTAAGGAAGACAAAAATAATTTTCTGACAAGTAATATAACTGTTTTATTTCTTTTTTCAGACAAGACCTACTGACACCCTTCTGAGGTCATCAAAAGCCATACTGCCTTGAGAAAAGCAGAGCTTAGTATGACTGGGTTGAGTCTTAGATCAATCAAGCAGAAGTAGTGATCTCCACTGAGCAAAGAATAGGCTTTAGGCTTACTTCTGCGGTGATCTACACAGATTTTCTCTTACCTTTTTTTTTTAATTGAAAATCTACACTCAGCCTTTTTATGCCAGATTACCACTGTACCATTAAAGCATTTCTCATCTTTCCCTTCTTTACATTAAACAATCCTCTTGCCATTCACGTTAATAAAACAGCTTATTTATTATAAAATAAATATTGTAAAGTCAGTATGTAAAGGTTCTTAAGAGTTCATGATAAAAACTTAAGCATCACAATAAAAGAAAAGACAAAGGAAAGAAACAGAAAATTCACCAAAGAATAAATGTAACTGGCAGATATGCACATAAAATAAATCTATCTTTGGTCCTAAAATCCATTTATAGGAATTTATCTTAAATAACCAGAGATGAATTAAAAAAAAAAAAAAAAAACTGAGCAGAGATAGTAACCTGCAATGCTAAAATAATGGTAAAAAGATTGGAAACACAGGTATTCCCTGAGTTCTGATGTATGCACTTAGGACTGTCTGTTCATTTGGTACATCTTATTATTAGTAATAGGAGCTCTGTGGTGTAGTGCCTAAGTCATTTGACTGCTAACCAGAAGGCTGGTGGTTCAAACCCATCAGCCACTCCTCGAAAGGAAGATTGGGCAATCTACTTCCATAGTGATACCAGCTTGGAAACCCAAGAAGAGGTCGCTATGAGTCAGATCTGACACAATGGTAGTGACTTTGTTTTTTTTTTTTTTTTTTTTAATCATTAGTAATATGTACTACATATATTGTTGCAGCACATAACTTGCTGATGTTCCCAATCTCGGATGATTATGTGTAATGTTTCCAACCTTCAAAGACAAACAAAGATCAGATTTATAAAAATACTGATAATAAAAGGAAATTATAATGGTAACTAAAAAACAAAAAGAAAAAAAAAGGTATTCAACATACATTAGAACGGACTTAGCACAGAGACATCAGAATGGAACCTCATCATAAATTGGGGACTACCTATGACTGAGGAGCTCTGGTAGCATAGTGGCTAAAACACTTGCCTGCTAACCAGACTGCTGGCGGTTCAAACCCACCAGCCACTCCTCGGAAGGAAGGTTGGGCAATCCTACTTCCGTAGTGATACTGCCTCGGAAACCCAAGGAGGGGTCGCTATGAGTCGGGGCCGACTCGACGGCACATAACAACAACCACAACAACCACCTATGATCTGAAGGTCTATTAGCAATGTTTCGGTAAAATAAATTACAGTCTATTTTTAGAACAGTTTTTTAAGAGGCCATTAAAAATCATACAATTGAAGAAAATGACATGGAAAAATGCTTATGATAAGTAAAATAATGAAAACTATGAAACAGCATGTTCACTGTAGCCCTAATTTATGAGGGGGAGAATACACATATACTTATGTATATACATATACAAACAGTAAAAATACTAGAAAGAAATACACCAAGCTGTGAATAGCAGTTATTCCTGTAATGGAAGTATGCTTGATTTTGTTTCCTTGTTTTTTAAAGGTCCCAAACACTTAAAATTTCTCAATATTGTCTAAAATTTTTCTCACTGATGAATAACAGAAATCTTTTCAGCCTATAGTTTTCTTTGCAATTTCTTAAATTTGTATTTAATATTGACTTAATAATTTTCAACTGCTGTTACACTTCCTGGAAAGGAGAATTAATCAATGAAACTGGGATGAGTTTTCTCTTACAAAGACCACTAGTGTGAAGGCTAGCCATCTATTGCCTCTCCTGTTTGTTAGGCTGGACATGGAAATGTTAGGAACCTGAAGGTGGGACCTAATAATTATCTCCTTCTGTGACCAAGCACTGTTAGAGGCCAAGAGGATACTAAGACAAAGATGTGAACATCCACCATGAAAGCCCTGGAATGAGGATTTAAATAAATCAGCATTGATTGGGGGTACACTGAAGGCCTCTCAAGGATGTCTAGAATTCCTCAACATCAAGAGCATCATAAACAGAGAAAACTACCAGAGCAAAGGTATGATGGTGCAGTGCAGTGAATTACCTGGTACGGCTCTTCTAGCTATGGTCTTTGTGACTCCCATCAGATGACTGGGTGGAATTATGCAAATGTAAGGTGCTTATGGCCCACGAAGGGGATTGGGTAGCTTGTTAGTTATGTCAGTAAGGTACTTGACACCCTTGCAGGAATGGGACCATGGAAATAATGGGTATGCAACCCTAATGTAGGGATTGGTCAGTTTTGTCATTCTTCTAGGCTTAAAATGAGCCCTTGTAAAAGCAAAAAGGGGGAATCTCATTGCCATCAAAAGTGAAGAGCTGGAGGTGGAGTAGAACGCATTCCTGGACCTAGGATCTATGTGCTGGACCTTCTTGGCAGAGAGGCAGGAGAGAGACAGCAGAAAGACAGTGACAGCAGAACAGGAGACAGAGCAGCGGTCTTGCTGGCCCATGGAGAGAGAAAATTGAGTGCCTTTGGGCAGGAGCCTTGCTGGCAGAGTGGGGGGCACCTAGATGCCCTATCAGCAGAGCTAAAAGAGCTTTGAAACACTTGCCCGGGCATGGCAGAAGCCAGGTCCAAAGGCCAAGGGCCAAAGAGAGGCATGCCTGAGGGCATGGTAGAGGGGAGGCTGTCCTGATTGAAGAATTGTATCCTGAGCATTCTTGAACCTGAGCTGTTGTAGCCTGTTACTTCCCTAATAAATCCCATAATCATGAGTGTTGTCTGTGTGGCCATTGCATCGAATTATTGAGCCCAGTAGAGAAGTACAGAGTGCCATGGGAGGGATGGTTGGTGTCAGAGTGGGTAAAAAGTTTGGAGGATGACGCATGTGTGGAGTAGGCCTGTCCCCATTGGGTTTCCAAGGCTGTAAATCTTTATGGAAGCAGACTGACTCATCTTTCTTCCACACAATGGCTGGTAGGTTCAAAGCACTTAATTTCTGGTTCACAGCCAATGCTTTAACCACTACACCACCAGAGCTCCTTTTAACTAAGACAAAGGACCTATGTAATAAATATTTTGTTTGCTACTAAATTGAATTAAGACCAAAGTATACTATAACCAAACTATATATATGACTGCATCCAGTTCCTTACACTTTTCTTGAACTTGGAGTTTTCTTGTGCACATGACCTCACTGATGAGCTGTTTCCTTGCTTCCTTCTCAAGTTTCAGTTCCCTGTCCTTCTCAGCCAGCTTCTTCTCTTTCTCTTCCTCTAATACTCTGTCCAGCTCTTTCTCCAGAGCTTTTTCTTCCTTGCGTCGCTGTGCCACATACTCATTATATATCTTCTGTTCTCTTACCATATCTTCCTACATAACAAAGAATAATTCATGCTGTTAAAATGTTCAGGTGCAATAATGATATCGAGGGTAAGTTGTAAAACAAGTCCCAATCTTTTAGAGCTACAGACGTGAATATTTACAGATTAAATATTATGAGAGGTGATGGGGAATGGGTGAGGGCAGAGATGAAACAGGATCAGCCATTAGTGGGTAGTTTTTGAAGCTAGGTTATGGGCACATGGGGGTTCATTGTCCTCATCTTTGTTTCTGTTTGAAATGTTTTGTCACACATATTTGAATAAATGAATTCAAACACCTTCCTCAAGTGTTTCTCAGAGCAGTTCCCAAATAATCTGCAATGATAAAGCTTTATTTTCATTGATTGTATTTTAGGTAGATAAAATACTAACTCGATACACAAAATACAGATAGTCCCTGAGTTAAAAACTCTGATTTACAGACGACTCCTACTTGCCCCGTACAGACGACTGCTACTTGACTCCTACTTGCCCCGTAATGTAACTGTGCCCTCACTTTAAAACAACTGAACTAACACTTTAAAACAACATAGTAACTAATGTTGTTGTTACTATGTGCCGTCAGGTCGGACCCTACTCACAGCGACCCCTCCTGGGGTTTCAGAGGTAGTATCTCTACGGAAGTAGATTGCCCAACCTTCTTTCCAAGGAGTGGCTGGTGGGTTTAAACCACCAGACTTCTACTTAGCAGTCAAGCGCCTTGGGCACTACACCACCAGAGTTCCCAAACTAATCCCTACTCAAAACAAAGTCTTCATGACTATAGCCTTCACTTGCTGCACGTACAGCTTTTAAATCACTGATTATCACTTTCTTTGCACTAAAATGGGCTAAACAAAAACCATCTGCCTCTGTTCTGACTGATCTACAAATTCTTAACGACACATTTAGGAAAGGCTCTTGCTCCTAACTAGGACTGCCTGTAAATTATTACTATTATAGGACCATCCCTTCTGACTAGTGGAGCAGTCACCTGATACTTTGTAATGGCAATTCTCAAGCTTAGCTACCCCTGGGAATCACGTGGGGAGCTGTAGAAAGTACTGGTGGCTGATTCTGCTCTCAGAGATTCCTATTTCATGGGTATCTTTTAAGAAGCTCTGGTGGCATAGTGCCTAAGGCATTTGACTGCCAACCAGAAGTTTGGTGGTTCAAATCCATCAGCCACTCCAGGGAAGGAAGACTGGCAATCTACTTCCATAAAGATTTACTGCTTCAGAAACCTAAAAGGGGTCACTAGGAGTTGGAATCAACTCGATGGCAGTGAGTTTGATTTTTGGTCTTAAGGTCCCTGGTGGCACAGTGGTTAAGTGCTCGGTTGTAACTGAGAGGTCAGCAGTACCATGGGATGAAGATTTAAAGCTTTGGAAATCCTAGGGGGCAGTGAAAACCTGTCCTGTACGGTCACTATGACTTGCAATCAATGGCAGCAGGTCAGTTTTTGGGTTTTAAGTTCCCCAGGTGATTATGACATGCAGCCAAAGTTGACAACTGATGCTTTGTAAAGCAGGCATTCCAAGTTCATTTTTCTGTCCTTCATGGTATTAGATTTGTGCTGCTCTATCTCATCTTTGATCCAATCTTTTTTGAAACACCAAAGATGTGGGGTGAGTGAGATCTGAGGGGGTAGCTGCACTCCCGGAAAGGCTACCATATATCTCTAACACAGGAGCCAGTGTAGCTCACCACCTATTTTTGTAAATAATGTCTGACTGGAATACCACTGTTCTCATGTGTTAGTGCCTTAGGTAGTTGACTGCTAACCAGAAGACTGGCAGTTCAAACCCACCGGCCACTCCTGGAAAGGAAGATTGGGCAATCTACTTCTGTAGTGATACTGCCTCAGAAACCCAAGGAGGGGTTGCTATGAGTCAGGGCCGACTCAATAGCACATAACAACAACAACGTGTTTATGTCTGTGGCTGCTTTCACTCAACAGTGGCAGAGTTAAGTAGCTTGTAGATTGTACGGCCTGAAAAATCAAAAATATTTACCATCTGGTCCTGTATAAAAAGTCTCCGATTCCT
>NW_006921700.1:2176391-2177921 GCF_000298275.1 Orycteropus afer afer | reverse complement strand
AGCAGCTGTCTGAGTGAAGAAATGCCTCTAGCTCCAGTGGGCCAGGAGCAGGAGGCAGAGCTGGACCCCAAGGTTGAGGGGCTTTCACCCAGCCCCTAGAGCCTGGCACTTTGAACTTGAACTTAAAGCTTCCAATTTGTAAGAATAAACTCCTGTTTGATAAGGCCATCCCATTTGTGGTATATTTCTTGTCAGAGTGGCATTAGGTAATCAGAACAGGAGGCCTCTGTGAGGAGGGAAGTTTTCAGCTCTGAGGGTCTCTGAGAGAAGAGTATCTCTTATAACTCAATTTAAAACAGGGCAAAGGATGTGAATAGACATTTCTCCCAGAAAGATACACAGAGGGCCATAAGCATATGAAAAGATGCTCCATATCATTAGTCATCAGGAAATACAAATCGAAACCACAGTGAGATACTACTTCACACCCTCTAGGATGGCTTGAATCCAAAGAGAGATGATGGTAAATGTTGGCTAGGATGTGGAGAAATCAGGACTCTCATACACTGCTGGTTAGAATGTAACAAAATGGTGCAGGTCACTTTAGCAAACAGTCTCAAGTTCCTGCAAAGCTGAAACACAGAGCTCCTATATGGCCCAGCAATTCCATTCCTAGGTATATACCCAAGAGAAATGCAAATATATGTCCACACAGAAACTTGTACATGAATGTTTTAGCAGCATTACTCATGATAGCCAAGAGGTAACCAACCATCTTTGGTGTGCTGTTAGGTCAATTCTGACTCATAGAGTCTCCCTAAGACAGAGTAGAACTGCCCATAGGGTTTCCAAGGGTGCAATCTTTATGGAAGCAGAATGACACATCTTTCTCCCATGGAGTAGCTGGTGTGTTTGAACCACTGAGCTTTTGGTAAACAACTGATGACTGTTTTAACCACTGCACCACCAGGGCCCCTCCAAAAAGTGGAAACAATCCCAGTGTCCATCAACTGATGAATGGACAACCAAAATGTAGTGTGTGTGTGTGTCCATACAGTGGAATATTATTCAGCCATAAAAAGAAATGGAATACTGATTAATGCTACGGCATGGATGAGTCTAGAAAATATTATGTCAGTGAGAGAAGCTTTTACAAAAGGCCACATATTACGTAACTCCATTCATATGAAAGTCAGGAATAGTCAAATCTATAGAGACAGAAAGTAGATTAATGGTTGCTTAGGGCTGGTTGATAGAAGAATAAAAATGTGTGGTACAGTGAATTACTTAATATGGGTCTTTCAGCCATGCATAGTCTTGTAACTTCCACAATGATTGCTATGCAATAAGGTTCTTGTGGTCCACTAAGGGGATTGGACAGCCTGATGAGCATGCAAATAAGGTTCATGGAACCCCTGTGGGGGTGGGCACATGCAAATAAAGTATATGTAACCCTAAAGAGGTTTTAACCTTTCACCATACTTATTCAATTTGTATGCTGAGAAAATAATCCAAGAAGCTGGACTATATGAAGAAGAATGTGGCATCAGGATTGGAGGAAGACTCATTAACAAACTGCAATACGCAGAC
>NW_006921700.1:2174693-2175820 GCF_000298275.1 Orycteropus afer afer | reverse complement strand
CATGTTGTCAGGGGAACCATTCCCTGGAGACGGATATCATGCTTGGTAAAGTTGAGGGTCAACGAAGAAGGGGAAGTCCCTCAATTAGATGGATAGACACAGTGGCTGCAACGATGGGCTCAGGTATAGCAGATTGTGAGGGCACAAGACCAGGCAGTGTTTCATTCTGCTGTGCTCAGGGTTGCTATGAGTCGGAGATGACTCAACAGCACCTGACAACAACAACAGAGAGGGGATTGGTCAGTTTTGCCATCCCACTAGTCTTAAATTAGCCATCCCAGAGACCCAAAGGGGGACTTCATTACCACCAAGATAGAAGAGCCAGGAGTTGAACACATCTTCTGGACCTGGAGTCATTGTACTGAGAACCTCTTAGACCCAGCAGACACAGAGAGAGAGAGACAGACAGGCAGGCAGAGACTGTGCAAAACGGCAAGAAGCAGTAGCAGAGAAAGTGGCAGCAGAGCCAGGAGACCATTGCAAGGAGCATGGTAGGATTCCCAGCCCACGGAGCAAGGCAGCTATCAGTGTGTCTGCCAACCCACAGAGTTAGAAAGCCGAATGACTTTGGGCCAAGACATACTTGCAGAGCAGGGTGCCTCTGGGCACTTACTGGCAGCTTTATAACACTTGCCTAAGCAAGACTGATATGAGACTGAGAGGCTGAGAGGCTGAGGGAGAGGCCTGCCTATGGGCATGGCTGAGAATAAGTTGTCCTGATGGAAGAATTGTATTCTGAGTCATTCCTGATCCTGAATTATATAACTTGTTACTTCTCTAATAAACCCTACAATCATAAGTATTGTCTGAATTCTGTCTGGTCATTGCAATGAATTATCAAACACAGCAGAGAAGTAGACAGTGCCATGGGAGCGAAGCCTGTGTTAGAACTGGTAAAATGGTTGGAGGGTGGAGGTATGCCTGACCTCCACTCCACAGGATCAGTCTAAGGGTGATACTGATGGTGATTCTCTCTCACTTTCATGAAGTTACAGGAGGTCAGACATCCACTATGCCATTTTTACAACAGGTGATGGCTAAAGGATACAACATTTCTTTTTGAGGTTATGAAATGTTCTAAAATTAAGTGTGGTGATAGTTGCACTCTGTGTGAAAATACAAAAAAA
>NW_006921700.1:2163196-2173833 GCF_000298275.1 Orycteropus afer afer | reverse complement strand
TGGATGAATCTCCAAGAGTTATGCTGAATGAAAAATGCCATTCTGGAAAGCTTACATACTGTATGACTCCATTTATATATACATATCATGAAGAAAGGATGAGTGAGTGTTGGGTTGGGGATAAGGAGGGGAGGAGGGCAGGATGGGAGTGGGTGTGGCTATGCACAAGGGATCCTTGTGGTGATGGAAACATGATGGAATGTTCTGTATCTTGATTATATCAATGTCAATGTTCTGGTTGTGACAATCCACCCACTGCCACTGAGTCGATTCTGACTCAGAGCAACCCCCATTGAGTTTCCAAGACTGTATATCTTTCCTGGAAGTAGATTGCCTCATCTTCCTCCCACAGAGCAGCTGGTGACTTTGAACTGGCAACCTTCTGGTTAGCAGCCAAATGCCTTCGAGTACTATCATTTTGCAAGGTGTTACCACTGGGAGAAACTGTGTAAAGGGTATATGGGATCTCACTGCATTCTTTCTTTCTTTCTTTTTGCATCTGAATTCCTTTTTATTCACTGTATTATTTCTTACAATTGCATGTGAGTCTATAACTACCTCAACATACAAAGTTTAAATTAAAAGAAAAAAGTTGCTCTGGTGGCATAGTGGATAAGACATTTGGCTGCTAACCAGAAGGTTAGCAGTTCAAGCCCACCAGCCGTTCCACAGAAGCAAGATGGGGCGAATCTACTTTTGTAAAAATTAACAGCCTCAGAAACCCAATGGGGTCACTGAGTCGGAAATGACTCAATGGCAATGAGTTTGTTCGTTTACAGGAAAAGCACTGAAGTCTTAAATGTTCAACATAAATGCCAAAGCAACAGGCAGCTAAATGAACACTAGAGTAAATGCCTTTACCTTCTCTCTTTGCCTGATAAAACTGTACATATCCTTCAAGGTTCAACTCCAATGGGATGTCTTCCCCAACTTGCAGGCATTCTCAACCACTCCGTTTCGTGCAATACCATAGTGCTGTCACAGTGCTGACACCACGTTGCAGAACAACAGTTCTCAAACTTTAGTGAGCATCAGAATCATCTGGAGAAGCTCATGAAAACACAGAGTTTGGACTCTGCCAGAATTTAGAGGAAGGGATTCTGATTCTGGAGTGAAGCCCATGAATCCTTTCTGGTAGCCTTCCGGATGATGCTGATGTTGCTGGTGCATGGACTGTTGGCCCTATCACAATTCACTGTATCTGACAGCTCAACAAGGCATCTCACTCAGCACATGGTCAAGCACCGAGTAAGTGTCTTACTCTTTTTTGCTTCTTTTAACCAAGTAAAGGTCTTACCCTCTTTTGCTTCTTTCTGTCTGCCTCTTTCTGTAAGTCTTGAAGGGCCCTTTGCACGAGCTTCATGTCCAAGTCCTGCTCTTCTCTGTATTCCTGCTGCATGTGCTCTATCTTCTCCTGGACGGCTTTTTGCAAAAAGGTCCTAATTTCCTGCTTTGTCTTCTGTTTCTTCAGCTTCTCCTGTTCATTCTCAAGTTTAACCTGTGCATTATCACTTTCCTAAGGTAGAACAATAATGAAGGTCATGCCTCAGTACAGGTTGATGAAACAAGTAGGTTCATGCATTGACAAGATGAGAATGAAGAAACACACATACACACACACACACACACACACACACACACCCCACTTGGATTTAGAGGGGCTCTTAAAACAGATTGATAAAACTTGCCTTTTCATTGCTAAGTCACCACTAAGGCTTTGTGAAAATTGCTCTCTTGCTTTTGTGAGTGTATGACTGTAAAGCAAGAAGTACATGTGGGGTTCAGAAAAGGCAGGAAAGTATCAAGAGAGATCACCTTTAACCCCAGCCCCCATCATCCACCACCACTGTCAACATTTTGGGCTCCTAGCCTCCCCGACTGTATTCTTCTATGCACATCTAGTTGGATACATTATTAAGCAGCACTAAGAGTTTAGAAATGGAAATGTGCACTTGAGCTAAATATGCAAAATTAAATGTGAAGTATTTTTTGTTGAAAAATATTTCACCACCCCTTCTGTTTTCTTATCTTTCTGAACCTCCTGGCTGACTTAATTCTTTGGCCAACAAGGCACTTTTAACTGGGACACCAACACTCTTGGGCATTGTGCGTTTGGCAGAAAATCTGGGTATGGTGTGAAGGCAGGCATTAGACCTCCTACCAGAGGCAGCTGAGTGCCTTGGGAGCAAAGTACTTGCACAGCAGCTGGTACAGATGACTTGATGGTAATGAACTTCCCAATATGACTTGATTTAACTGGGACTCAGAATAGCCATGATTACCATGATTACTGGTTTGTGAGAAGGAAGTTGCTAGATGTTGCCACTGATGCCAGCGCAGGAAACCCTCCCTGAGCTGTGAGGATCAAATGAGATCATGTGTGACAGTGCTCTGCAGTGTCTGAGGAAAAGCAAGGGGCATCAGACGTGACAGCATTGCAACAGCAGGCTGCATTCTCTTGAAAGGGAGGCTGACTACACCAGAAGGAAGCAATAGGCTAAATCCAGAATGTGAAACTGGAGGGAATGGGATGGAAGGAACTGTTCAAGATTTAAGAGAGACCTCAAAGTAGGTGAAGGAGCTCTGGTGGCACACTGTTCACCAAAAAGTTGGCAGTTTGAACCTACCAGCCACTCTCCGGGAGAAAGATGAAGCAGTCTGCTTCTGAAAAGATTTATAGCCTTGGAAACTCTATGGAGCAGTTTTACTGTGTCCTATAGGGTCATTAGGAGCCAGATTGGACTCGATGGCTTGGGGGTTTGCTTTTGGTAAAAGCAGTTGACCATATGTCTTGGTGTGGCCCCAACACTTCTGATTTTACACCTATTATGAGTTGGAATCAACTTGACCACAATGGGGTTTGGTTTAGTATTGACATCATGAATTAAATATACCCTTTAAATCTCAAATGTGTCCTGGTGTGAATGATAAGTTAGGCAGCTACTATTCCTAAAAGAAAGGAACTCCGGTAGCACTGTGGTTAAAGCACTGTGCTGCTAACTAAAAGGTTGACAGTTCAAACCCACCAGCCACTCTGAGGGAGAAAGATGAGACAGTCTGCTTCTGTAAAGATTACAGCCTTGGAAACCCTATGGGGACAGTTCTACTCTGTCCTATAAGGGTTTCTAGGAGTTGGAAACAACTTAATGGCAATGGGTTTGGTTTTTTTGGTTTATTCCAACAAAGGAGCCCTAGTGGTGCCACGGTTAAGCACTTGGCTGATAACCCAAATGGTGGTGGTGGGAACACACCCATTGACTCTGCAGAAGAAAGAACTGGCCATCTGCTCCTGTAAAGATTATAGCCTAGCTGGTGGCGTAGTGCCTAAGGCACTTGACTGCTAACCAGAAGGCCGGTGGTTCAAACCCACCAGTCACTCCAAGGAAGGAAGTTTGGGCAATCTACTTCCCTAGTGATACCACCTCAGAATCCCAAGGAGGGGTTGCTATGATCAGATCTGACATGACAGCAGTGAGTTTGGTTTGGTTTTGGGGGGCAGTGAGTCGGTGTTAATGGGGAGGAAGAACTCAGAAAAGGAGGGTGAGAATGGTGGAACAACTCAAAGAGTGTGATCAGTGTCACTGAACGGCACATGTAGAAACTGCTGAATTGGTGTGTATTCTCAACAACAAAACTAAATTAAATATTAAACATATGTGTACATATTACAGCCTAGCAAACCCTAGGAAGCAGTTCTACTCCAATGCCGAGTCAAAAATAGACTGGATGGTATGTACCTACAACTCCTTCCTAAAAGAGACTTGTAAGACATAATTGTAAGGTTGCGGCAAAGGGATCGTGGTGGAAAGGAAGAAATGATTCAAAAGCAGAAGTTGGGAAAGCTTTATTGTGCGCTCCTGGGAGAGGTTCACGGGTCTCTTAAAGGGACCAGAGAAGTCACGCCGCCTGGGTGAAAGAAGGGGATTTTATAGTGATATTTTCTCCACTCCTTAGCGGACCGGGTTGAGGACAGGGGATGTGTTGCAGGAACCAATGAGGACAAAGCACTTCATTAACATAGTGGACAAGAAATGGTTGAGGGCTTTTGTAAGCAAGGGTCATGTGCTGGGGTTTTATCACAAGTGGCATCTGCTCTAGGAACCAAGGGTTATGTGCATCCAGGTGTGGTATAGGCTGTGGTCAGATGCTTGCCTGCATGGCCAGTTTTTCATAATTCTTTCTTGCTCAATCTTGGTTGACTGGTTTTTAATGGCCAGTCTTGTAATTTCTTCTTGCTTAATCATTTACCCACCTGGCCTGCCATGTTCCCACCTGACATTCCAGCCTTTTTGGTAATAAAGGGCAAAGTTATCGTTCTGGCTGCTTCCTGCTGAACAGGGTCGGAGTGGGGTTATAGGCTAGTGCCAGTGGGAATTGGGTCAGTTGGCAGGCGAGTGTACGGGTGTAGGAGTAATTGGTTAACAGTGACTCTGGACATTTATCTAAGTCTGTTTTGGGGGAATCTGAGGAAGCAAGGGGCAAAAAGAAATAAGAGACTTATTAGTGCAAGAGGTCCTATAAGGGGTAATAACCAGGCTGTTAATGGTGATTGTAGCCATTCAAATGGTGAGATTCCTGTTTGGTGTTTATTATGTAATTCTTCACTCAGTCCAATCAATGTATTGACGTTTTGTTCCACCAGACCAGATTCACTGATGTAGTAATGGCATTCTTCTCTAAGGAGGAGGGAGGTTCCACCTTTTTCTGCTGCTAAGAGGTCTAGGGCTCTTTGATTCCGTCATGATGTTCAAGAGCCCTTTTAATGCAGGAGAGGTGATGTCACGAGGGATCACCTAGGAGTTTTACTGCAGTGGGGGTGGTTAAGATGATTGTATGTGGTCCTGTCCAGTGAGGTTTCAGTGGTTTCAGATGTAAGGTTTTCAGGAATAATGCATCTCCCGGTTGCAGGTGGGTTGCTGTTGTCATTTTTGAGGGATCTGTCTCCAGTGGTTGAGGTAAGTACCTGTCTGCATGTTCCCATAAGAGTTGCCTAAGGAGAGAGAGATAAGGAAGATAGGAAGCCAATGGAGGGGGTTGTGTAGGTAGATTGTGGTTGAGGAGAAAGGGTCAACCATACATGAGTTCAAAAGGACTGAAAAAAGTAGGTGCTTGGGGAGTTGCTCTTATGCATGTCAGAGCAAACAGAAGAAGGTCTATCCAAGACTTATGAAGTTCTAAAGAGAGTTTGGTAAAGTGGGTTTTAATAAGACCATTAGCCCTTTCAATCTTGCCTGATGATTGAGGTCTGTAGGGAATATGGAGGTCCCATTGAATCCCTAGAGATGAGAAGACTAGTTGGGTAATTTTTGAAATAAAAGCTGGCCCGTTGTCTGACTCTATAGAGGACAGTAGTCCAAAGCGAGGGATAATGTGAGTAACTAAGATATTAGTTGCCATGGCTGCAGTTTCACTTTTTGTGGGGAAGGCTTCAACCCACCCTGTCAGGGTGTCTATTAGAGTAAAAAGGTACTTAAATGATTTATGGGATGGCATATGAGTGAAGTCAACTTGCCAATCTTGGCTGGGTAGGTGCCCTCTCATCTGGTAGGTAGGAAATGTTGGTTTAAGGTTCCCCTGGCGATTCGTAGACATGCAAACAGTGCAGGTAGAACAGACAGACTCAATAGTGGCATTGAGAGTAGGTGATATAAAAAGTGGTTGTAGAAAGTGTTTTAGCGCTCTGGCACCTATATGAAGGGAATTATGTATGAGTTTGATGAGGTCTTTGGCCTGTGCTTTCAGAAGAACTAGTTTGTTATGTAAGAAGATCCATCCTTCAGGGGAAATTGAGCCCCCTTTTGGTGTCCAGGTTGTTTGTTCCTCTTTAGAATAGTGGGGTTGAAAGGTTGGTATGGAAAGAAATAAAACAGGAGTAGGGGAGGTTTGGTTTTCCTGAGTCAAGTTACGTGCTACTGCATTGGCCCTGTTGTTACCCCTAGTAATGGAATAATTTTCCATTTGATGACCTTTTCAGTGTATAATGGCAACTTGGGAAGGGAGTTGAAGGTCCTCTAAGAGGTGGAGAATAAGTTTGGCATTAATGATAGGGGTTCCTTTGGTTGATAAGAACCCTCGCTCTTCCCAAATGGCTGTGTAACAATGTGCTATGAGGAAAGCGCATTTAGAGTCCATGTAAATCTCGATGGTTTTTTTTTTTTTTTTGCTAAATGTAAGGCTCGAGTGAGAACGATGAGTTTGGCCTTTTGGGAAGTGGTACGTTCCGGGAGGCTCATTGCGTCCACTGTTTTGGTGAGGGTGACGACTGCATATGCTGTGCGTTGTTGTCCCTGAGCATCTAGTACAGAGCTACCCTCGACAAAGAAGGTGAGATCAGCTTGTGGCAGGGGTTGATCTGAGAGATGCTGCTTGGGGGTAGCTTGGGTGTCAATGATGTCAACGCATGAATGTGTATTGTGAGTAGAAGAATCAGGTAAGGGTAATAAGGAGACTTGTTGGGTAATTTTTAAAATAAAAGCTGGCCCATTGTCTGACTGTATAGAGGATGGTAGTCCAAAGTGAGGGATAATGTGAGTTATTAAGATATTAGTTGCCGTGGCTGCAGTTTCACTTTTTGTGGGGAAGGCTTCAACCAACCCTGTCAGGGTGTCTATTAGAGTAAAAAGGTACTTAAAGGATTTATGGGATGGTGTATGAGTGAAGTCAACTTGCCAATCTTGGCCAGGTAGGTGCTGGGTTTAAGGACAGAGATTGAAATAGAGAAATGATAGGAGTCTCCAAAAATAGTAGGTAGAATTCTTGGATTCAGGAGGGTGAAAGAAGGGAGAGTGAGCAGTGCAAGAGAAGGTCCTGTAAGCGATGAGATGAAGAGACATGAAGGGATTGGTGGAGGACCAATTTAAGGGCTTCCCATGTAAGGACTACTGCAGCTGCTAGTGCTCATAGGCAGGGTTGCCACCCCCGAATGGTGGGGTCCAGTTGTTTAGAAAGATAAGCCACTGGGGTGTGACAGGGACCCAAGGGTTGGGTAAGGACTCCCAAGGTGATGCCCTGCCATTCGTCTGTGAATAGGAGGAAGGGTTTGGAGGGATTGGGGAGATGTAAAGGGGGGGGGGGACTGTAGGAGGTGGTCTCGTAGAGTAAGGAAGGCCCATTTCACTACCCCCAGGTATGTAAGGGGACCTGTAGGGGTGGTTTTGACTGCCTCATATAGAGGTTTAGCAAGTAAGGAAAAGTTAGGAATCCAGTGTCTGAAAAATCCCACTAATCCAAGGAAGGAAAGAATCTGGTCAGCTGAGGTGGAGGGTAATAAATTTCGTAGGGTTTCTTTTCTGTCCACAGTTAGTTCACGAGTAGTGGGTGTTATTTTTAGGCCCAGATATGTTACAGATGCTGTGGATAGTTGAGCCTTAGACAGGGATACTCTATAACCTTTTCTTGCTAGAAAGTTAAGTAATGAGGCTGTCTGGGTGATGGAGTCTGGTGAAGAAGGGCTGCATAATAATAAATCATCTACATATTGTAGGAGAGTGCTAGGGGACAAGTCGCATTCAAGATCTTTGGCTAAGTCTTGAGCAAAAAGGTGGGGGCTGTCCCTGAACTTTTGGGGTAAGACTGTCCAAGTAAGCTGGCTAGCAGTGTGGGTATCAGGGTCATCCCAAGTAAAAGCGAATAAATTATAGGAAGTTGGGTCGAGTGGGATGGTAAAAAAGGCATCTTTGAGGTCCAATATGGAAAAATGAGTGGTAGATGGTGGAATATGAGACAGGAGTGTGTAAGGATTGGGAACAACAGGGTGAATAGGGATTACAGCTTCATTAATGAGGTGTAAGTCTTGTACTAGGCAATATGAGCCATCAGGTTTCCTTACTGGTAGGATGGGGGTATTATAAGGTTAATGTGTGGGAATTAAAAGGCCCTTAGACAAAAGATGCTGGATAAGAGGTTTCAGCCCCTCTCGGTGTGTTGAAGAAATTGGAAACTGGGGTCTTGAGGGAAAATTAGAAGGGTTCTTTAAGCGAATAAGAACAGGTGGTGGGTAGCAATGGTAGAAGTGGAAATGTCCCACACAATGGGATTCACTAAATCAGGAGATAAAGGAGGGTTTGGTGCGGATGTTGGAGTAGGGGTTAGTGACAATAAAAGTGTTGCTGAGGAGTCCTGTGCCCACTGTAGGGTGACCCCTAATTTTAAAATAAGGTCTTTTCCTAAAAGTGGGGTGGGGCAGGTAGGTATCACTAAAAATGAGTGTGTAATAATTCTGTTGTCTACAAGGCATGTGACAGGACCTGTTACCTGGGGTTTGGAGGGGTGTCTGTCAACTCCCATCACTGAGACCAGGGAAAGGTATAATCCTCCTGGGAAGGAAAGTAAGAATAGGTAGCCCCCGTATCGACCAAGAAGGACGTTAACTTACCCGCTACCTTGAGTGTTACCCTGGGCTTGGCGAGAGTAATCAGGGTCAACGAGTTGGGGCCTCTTCAGTCTTCAGCTGCTAGGCCCAAGACAGTCAACAGCGGGTCAGGGGGTGGAGAAGTTGGCCCCCCGTGTCTTGGCACAGAGGGACAATCACTTTTCCAATGTCCCATATGACCACATGCCGGACAGGGTCTGGAAGGCTGTCGTGGGTGCGGGCAGTGTTTGGCCCAGTGGCCTTCCTTCCCGCATTTGAAGCAGGGTCCAGGTGGTGTAGTGTTTCTGGAAGGTTGAGTAGGTGCTGGCTGCCACCAAGGCTTGGGCTTGTAAATTGGCCTTCTGGTGAGTAAGAGATTCCCTCTCTGCTTCAGCCCGTTCCTCCCGAGTGTTAAAGACTTTAAAGGCCATATTCACCAGGTCTCGCATGGGAGTCTGGGGGCCCTCCTCTGCCTTTTTCAGTTTCTTTCTAATATCTGGGGCAGATTGAGTGATAAAGTGGGTAGCTAAAATAGTAGCTCCTGCCGGGGAGGTTGGGGCTAAGTGAGTATGTTGTAAAAGGGCCTCAGTTAGGCGATTAAGAAAAGTTGCTGGTTTTTCGTTAGAAAGTTGAGTAATTTCTTACCGTTTATCAAAGTTAACAGCTTTGTGTGAAATAGCCTGTAGGCCTGCTAGGAGGCACTGGAGCATTTTGTCTCTGCGGGTGCAGTCACGGCACCCAGATTGGGTATCTAGTTGGTATTCCCATCCAAGGTCCTGTCCAGGAACAACCTCTAGACCCACTGGCATGGTAGGGTTAGTTAAATGAGTTTGATCAGCATGTTCCCGAGCAGCTTCAAGAACCCGCTCCCTTTCATCAGAGTTTAAAGTGGAAGAAAGAATGACATAGATAACATGCCAAGTTAAATCATAAGCTTGTGTGAGATAATGAAATTCTTTGATGTATGTGGTGGGGTCATTGGAAAAAGAGCCTAAACGCTTTTCAATTTGAGATAAGTCAGTAAGAGAGAATGGGACATGAACATGGACAATGCCTTCCAAACCAGCCACTTCGTGTAAGGGACAAAGAAGGGTTTGTTGAGAACGAGTGTGGCTGCTTACTAGAGAAGGCAAGGAGGGCTCCTGGGAGGTGGTGTCAGGGGATGTCGGTGGAGATGTGGGTGGGGGTGGTGGAGAGGGTGCAGTGGGGTTAACAGGAGGTGAAGATGAGAGTGTCTGTTCTGGATAAGGGGGTGATCGGTGGGGTGGGGACGAAAGAGATTCAGGTGGATCAGAAAAGTAGGAAGTTGGTTCAGGAGAAGTAAGAGGAGTTGAAGAGTCCTTAGAGGGGGTTTGAACAGGAGTTTCACGAGCTAGGAGAATTTGGGTGGTATTGCAAGTAGGGCAGAGAGAGGGATGGGAGCACAGGTGAAAGAAAGCTTGGACATAGGGGACCTCCGGCCATTTGCCTGTGTGTCGGCAGAAATTATCGAGATCAGTAAGAATATTAAAATTGAAAGTTCCTTGCTCAGGCCACCGAGAATTACTACTTAGTGGGTATTGGGGCCAAGCAGTAGTACAATAGAAAATTAGGCATTTGGAACGTAAGTCCCGAGCCAGCCCCAGGGCACAAAGATTGAGTAGGAGACACCCCAGAGGAGTAGTTGGGCCTGGTTTAGAATTCTGGTTATCCATGATCCCTTAAGTCCTGATGGAAAGATTCTGTCAAAGGACCAGCGTCCCAGCCGCTTTGCCAGAATCCCAGAAATGGAGACTGGAAGAAAACAGTGGACATCTCTGCCATAGTCTTCAGTCTGGAATAGTTATGCCATGGAAAGACGGAACCCAAGGCATCCCCAGGATGCCTCTGTCTTTGGAACGGGAGAGTCTCTGATGCGGCGCCAGCAATTTCTGGAATGAAAGGGACAGAGACTCTGGTATAGGAACCGGGACTTGGGACCTGAGTGCCCAGAGCGGGGGACTTACCCACTCAACTCAGTGTTGAGTGCTGGTGGCCAGAGGTTCCTGGTCCGTTGAGTAGGAGAAAAAGAAGAAGGAGGAGAAGGGAAGGGGGATTGCAGCAGAGATTACCAGCACCACAGGTCCCTCTCCCTCCTCCCGGGTTTCAGCACAAGATGTAAGGTTGCTTTGCTGGTCCAATAGAGCCTGGTGGAACCACTGAGACTATGACCCCTAGCTGCCCTTCAGGTCTGGAATTGAACCCACACCTGTGGTTTCCAGCCAAACAAAGTACAGGCATGTGAGTTAAACATTTACCTCAAGTAGAC
>NW_006921700.1:2162059-2162561 GCF_000298275.1 Orycteropus afer afer | reverse complement strand
ATCTGCTCCAGGAACCAAGGATTATGTGTATCCAGGTGTGGTATAGGCTGTGGTCAGATGCTTCCCTTCATGGCCAGTTTTTCATAATTCTTTCTTGCTTAATCTTGGTTGACCGGTTTTTAATGGCCAGTCTTGTAATTTCTCCATGTTCAATCATTTACCCACCTGGCCTGCCGTGTTCCCACTTGACAATAATAATAATATTTGGATCTTGATTTGAATCTAAAAACATTTTAGCCAATGATAGAAATTTGATGCTGATTTCAGATGATCAAAAGAAACTACTGTTAATTTGTTTTAGGTCTCATAATGACATTGTTTAAGAAAATGTCCTTTTGCTCCAGCACTAGTAGCAAAGTTCAACAAGACAGAAAACAACAAATGCTGGCAAGGTTGTGGAGAGATTAGGACTCTCATACACCGCTGGTGGGACTGTAAAATGGTACAACCATTGTGGAAAGCAGTATGGTGATTCCTTCAAAAGTTGGAATTAGAAATACCA
>NW_006921700.1:2143451-2160999 GCF_000298275.1 Orycteropus afer afer | reverse complement strand
AAAAAAAAAAGGTGGGGACCAGGTTTGCTGGTCCGATAGAGCCTGGCAGAACCACTGAGACCATGGCCCCCAGCTGCCCTTCAGGTCTGGAATTGAACCCACACCTGTGGCTTCCAGCCAAACAAAATACAGGCATATCAACTGAACATTTACCTGAGGTAGACACACTCCTTGGAGAGAACAATCATGGGAGAAAGAAGGGCTGCTTATGCACAGGGAGACAGCTCAGGGGGCAGGAGTCCATGGAGGGATGGACACTGGGAAGTGGTACTAAGGGGAGGAAGTGGGAGGGGAGCTGTTGCATTGTGGTAAACTGTGGTCAATGACTTGAGACAAAGTAAATCTGAACTGCTGTATAGAAAGTGAATTTGCTCTGTAAATCTTCACTCAAATCACAATAAATAAAATAAAATAAAAATGTCCTTATTTATCGTTGCTATCATCGAGGTATATTTTAGGGGGAAATGACATAATGTCTAGGATTTGCTTTAAGATATAAAAAGGAGGAGTAGGGGCAGTGGGAACTATACGGAAACAATGGGCCTACAAACTGCATCCACACGCGCTAAGCCAATAACCCCAGAGCAAACAAGAGAAAGGCCCACCACAAGGCGCCCCTCCTCCTCCTTCAGCCGCCGCAGGGCCTGCTGTCGCGCCTGGCTGGCGGTGATCTGAGCATTGAGCCCCAGGCGCATGCTCTCCACCCGCTCTCTCCGCCTCCTGGCCTCTAGGGCTTCCCGCTGCTCCTTAGCTAAGCGGTCTTCCTCCCAGAGCCTGGCGAACATCTGCTCTTCCACCAGCTTCTGCCGCTTCCTCTCCTCGTTAAATGCCACCTGGGCCTTCCGCTCCTCACACACCTTCTTCTGGTGGATACGTATCAATTCACTGCGGAGCTCCTCGCAGCCTTCCCTGGAAGTGGAAGTGAAATTAATCGTGAGGGAAACAATGGCAAACTGTAGCCTTCCGTGAGACACTGCTCTGCACAGTCACACCCTGAAATGAGAAAAATGAAGGGCCTAGATGGTGCACCATCTGACCAGGGGAAATATCTTAGGGGGCGGACTCCATGACGTCACAGGCAAGACACAGGCAAGGGGGCAACGGAATCCTAGCTTTGACGTTTCCTGTGTGAGCTTGGATCGAAATCTCAACCTATCTAAGGCTGTTTCCTCATCTGTAAAACAACAGCTTTTCAAGGTTCTCCTAGGAATCTGAGATAATGTATGCAAATATCTGATAGATAATAAACCCACTGCCACCCAGTGGATTTTGATTCATGTGACCCTACAGGACAGAGGACTGCCTCATAGGGTTCCCAAGCCTGTAAATCCTTACAGAAGCAGATACCTCATCTTTCTCCCAACTAGCAGCTGGTGGGTTGGAATTGCTGACCTTTCAGTTCACAGCCAAGTGTTTTAACTACTGTGCCAGCAGGGCTCCTTTGGTAGACAACAGAAGTTCAATAAATGGTTAACTATTATTATTACTAAGGAGCTCTGGTGGCACAGTGGTTACCGCATTTGGCGGCAGTTGAAACCCACCAGTCGCTCTGTGGTAGAAAGATGAGGCAGTCAGTCAGCTTCCACAAATATTTACAGCCTTGGAAACCCTATGAGGCAGTTCTACTCTGTCCTAAAGCGTTGCTGTGAATCAGAATCGACTCGATGGCAGGGGATTTGGTTTTGGTTTTATTTCTAATCAGGCAGATCTGCTGCAAAAGACCTCTTTAAAGTGTTAGAAAGCAAAGATGTCACTTTGAGAGCTATAGTGCACCTGACTTAAGCCATGGTATTTTCAGTACCTCCATGCATGCAAAAGCTGGACAATGAATAAGGAAGACTGAAGAAGTGATGCCTTTGAATTATGATGTTGGTGAAGAATACTGAGTATACCATGGACTGCCAGAAGAATGAACAAATCTGTCCTAGAAGAAATGCAGCCAGGACCTCCTTAAAACGAGGATGATGAGACCGTCCCACATACTTTGGACGTGTTATCAGAAGGGACCAGTCCTTGGAGAAGGGAATCATGCTTGGTAGAGGGTCAATGAAAAAGAGGCTTCCAATCAAACAATTTACAGGCCTATGAGGTGAAAAATTACACCAGTGAGGTGCACTCCTTAGAGCAATCAACCATGGGAGATCAGAAGGGCAGCATTTGCACAGGGAGAAAACTCAGAAGGCAGGAATTCACAGGGAAGAAAGACACAGGGAAAGGTAACCACAGGGAAGAAGTAGGAAGACAGCTGTTGCATTGTGGAGACTGCAATCAATGTCACAAAACGTGTTTTAACTATTGAATGGAAAACAAGTTTATTCTGTAAACTTTCACCCAAATCACAACTTAAAAATAAAAGAGGAAGACCCTGGATGAGATGGATTTGCATATTTGCAATGATGGGCTCAGACATAGCAATGATTGTAAGGATGGCACAGGACCAGGCAGTGTCTCATTCTGTTGTAATGGAGGTCAATGAACCAGAACTGATTTGAAGACACCTAACAACAACAATAACATTATTACTAAGGAGCCCTGGTGGTGCAGTGGTTAAAGTGCTAACCAAAAGGTTGGGAGTTCAAACATACCAGCGGCTCTGCAGGAGAATGATGTGGCAGTCTTCTTCGGTAAAGATTTACAGCCCTGGAAACCCTATGGGGCAATTCTACTCTATAGGCAATTCTACTCCTATAGGGTCGCTGTGAGTCGGAATCAACTCAAGGGCTGTGGGTTTTGGTTTTTCCACATCGAAGGAAAAATCCAAGGTTACCTTGCTGAACTGGCACTGAATGAAAGTTCTCATATCAAGTATTTCTTCAGACCAGTTGGTTTTCAAACTTTGTTGATTATAAAAGCCTCTCTGTAAAAAAATTCTAAGTGCTCGCAAACATTATTATCATTTATGAAATGCATGCGATTACTCTATCGTATCAATTATGAAATATTACAAAAATAAAAATTAAAAAGATGAGATAAAAAAATTCTTTTCCTAGAATGTTTGTTTCATAAATGGTGCTGGCGAAACTGGATATCCTTTTGCAGAAAAATGAAACAAGATCTGTACGTCCCACTATACACAAAAACTAACTCCAGATGGATCAAAGACTTAAACGTGAAACCTAAAACTATAGAGTTCCTCAAGGAAAACCTAGGGGCAAATTTAGGGGCCCTAATATGACATAAATAGATTATCAAACATAACCCAAAATGCACAAACAGCAGAAGAGAAACTAGATGAATGGGACCTTCTAAAAATTAATTTTTTATGTGCTTCCAAAGTCTTCTCCAAAAGAGTCAAAAGAGAACCTACAGATTGGGAAAACATATTTGACAATGACATATCTGACAAGGGACTTATCTCTAGAATTTATAGAAAACTCCAACACCTCAATAACAAAAAACAAATAATCCAATTAAAAAATGGGCAGAAGACATGAATAGACACTTCACCAAGGAGGATATTCAGGTGGCTAACAAACATATGAAGAAATGCTCACCATCATTAGTTATTGGAGAGATGCAAATCAAAGCAACAATGAGATACCATCTTGCCCCAGCTCTAGTAGCAAAGTTCAACAAGACAGAAAATAACAAATGCTGGTGAGGATGTGGACAGATTGGGACTCTAATACACTCACTGCTGGTGGGACTGTGAAATGGTACAACCACTGTGGAAAGCAGTATGGCAATTTCTTCAAAAGCTGGAATTAGAAATACCATTTGACCCAGCCATTCCATTACTAGGTATATATCCTAAAGAAGTGAGAGCCAGGACAAGGACAGATGCACACCCATGTTCATTTCAGCCCTATTTACAATAGCCAAAAGATGGAAACAACCTAGATATCCATCAAATGAGGAATGGATAACCAAACTATGGTACACACACACACAATGGAATACTATGCAACCCTAAAGAATAACCTAGTATCTGCAAAACACCGCATAACATGGATGAACTTGGAGGACCTTATGCTGAGTGAAATAAGTCAATCACAGAAGGACAATATTGTATTAGTCCATTATTGTAAAAGTCAAGGAAAGGTTTATCTATGAAAGGAAATTTTCTTTGTTGGTTACCAAGGGTGGGAGGGGAGGGGCTGGGAACACTGTTAGATAGGTAGAGATAAGTATTTATTTTGGTGAAGAGAAGGGCAATGTACCAAATGTGAGTGATCAACACTGTGGCATGTGAGGATGAGGAAGACATACAGAGGTACATGGGAGGTACAGACAACAAAGATTAACCCTTTTGCACATAACAGTACTGTTTTGTCAGTGAAGGCAAACATGGGTATACAGGTGGATAGATGGGTAACAGGCTGAATTATTAGGTATGTCTATGCAGCGGGGGGGAGCTCTGGTAGCATAGTGGCTAAGGCACTTGACTGCTAACCAGAAGGCTGGTGGTTCAAGCCCACCAGCCACTCCTCGGAAGGAAGGTTGGGCAATCCTACTTCCGTAGTGATACTGCCTCGGAAACCCAAGGAGGGGTCGCTATGAGTCGGGGCCGACTCGAGGGCAAATAACAACAACAACAACAATGCAGTGGGGAGTGTACCCAAGACCACGTATAGGGTTGGCAAACAATGGTTCTACAAGTATATTTGTATGTACTGTAAGAATTCCCAGGTACAATATAGTAGAGCTGACAAGGGCCAAGGTTGTAGTCACTTCTTGGTCACAGCCAGCTACCCAGAGGGACTGACTAGTTGAACCTGCGGGCTTGGGACCATAGTCGCAGGGGACATCAAGCTCAATTGGCATAACATACTACACAAAACATTGTTCCACCTCCTACTTTGGCAAGTAGCGACTGGAATCTTAAAAGCTTGCAAACAGCCATCTAGATACTACGGTGGGTCTCTCCTCACCCATAGCAAAGAAGACTGAAGAAAACCAAAGATTCATGGAAACAATTAGTCCTAGCAATGGGTACACCATGAGATCCCCAGCTTATACAACTATGAGACCAGAAGAACTAGATGATGCCCAGCTACCACTGTCAAACACTCAGAGGGGGATCTATTTAGGAGATCCTGGATAGAGAGGGAGAACAATGTGCAACAAAACTCCAAATCATTTGGGGGAAAAAAAGGGGGGGGGACCAGGTTTGCTGGTTTGATGGAGCCTGGTGGAACCACTGAGACAATGGCTCCTAGCTGCCCTTCAGGTCTGGAACTGAACCCACACCTGTGGCTTCCAGCCAAAGAAAAGACAGGCATATGAGTTGAACATTTACCTGAGGTAGATACATTCCTTGGAGAGAACAATCATGGGAGAAAGAAGGGCTGTTTATGCTCAGGGAGACAGTTCAGGGGGCAGGAGTGCATGGAGGGATGGACACAGGGAAGAGGTAACTATTGGGAGGAAGTGGGAGGGGAACTGTTGCATTGTGGTAAATTGTAGTCAATGTCATGAGATAAAGTGTATGTGAACTGCTGTATGGAAAGTGAATTTGCTCTGTAAACTTTCACCCAAATCACAATTCAAATATATATATATATACACACACACACACATATATATTCTCTTCCTACTGCTCCCATAAACATTTCAAGAAAAACCAAACTCACTGCCGTCAAGTTGATCCCAACTCATAGCAACCCCTCCTTGGGTTTCCTAGGCAGTATCTCTATGGAAATAGATTGCCCAATCTTCCTCCTGCAGAGTGGCTGGTGGGTTTGAACTGCCAGCCTTTTGGTTAGCAGTAAATGCCTTAGGCACTGTGCTACCAAAACCCATAAACATTACAACCTAGAAAACTCTATGGGGTAGTTCTACTCTGTCACATGGGGTTGCAATGAGTTAAAATACGCTCAACAGCACCTAACAATTTTCTTCCTATACTCTAAGGATTCCCTTATTCACTCAACATTGAGAACTCCCAATTACAAATGCTCGCTTTTACCAGGAAGCATGATGAGCCCTGAAATGGCTGGTGAAATTTTGTGAGAACGCAAAATGAGGTGTTTATCTATAGGCTATTTTAATAGTAATAATCAATAAGAGGGAAACTTTGCATTTGTGAGTGCTTTACAGTTTATAAGATACTTTCACATAATCTTTTTTGATCCTTACAAAAAAAAAAAACCCACTGCCATTAGTCCAACTCATAGCGACCCTTTAAGACAGAGTAGAACTACCTCATAGGGTTTCCAGGGCTATAAATCTTTACAGGAGCAGACTGCCTCATCGTTCTTCTGTCGAGCAGCTCATGGGGTCAAACCACTGTCCTTTTGGTTAGCAGCCAAATGCCTGCACCACTGTACCACCAGAGCTCCTTACAAGTGCCCTGTAACTTGGATGGAGCAGCAGGTACTCTCCTCATCTTAGAGTTAAAGCATTCGAGACTCGGGGAGCCTAAGTGTCTTCCCAAGCCACAAAGCCAGTAGAAATATTAGCAACTGTTACGGCTTATTATCTGCCAGGCTCTATTCTAAACATTCTACACGTATGAAGGCTTGGAATCTTCATTAACAACCAGCATTACAAAGAATATTACTGCAAGTTTGTTTTCATTATTATTATCCCCAGTTTGTTGCTTTTGTTGTTGTTAGGTACTGCTGAGCTGATTATTCAGATGAGGAAATGGAGACACAGAACAGTTATGCATCTTACCCAAGTTCACACAGCACATATGTGGGACTGCTGGGATTCAAGCCCCAGCAGTCTGGCCCCAGAGTCTGAGTCCTTTGATACTTCATTATATCATCTCTGCTAGTAATTGGCAGAGAAAAGACTACCCTCAAGTGTTCTGACTACACATGCTAGAGCGTTTGTTCAATGAAAACACCCCAACCAAAAACAAAAAAAAAATGCCTACCTTAAACTGGGGTCCAATTGTTAATTGTATATAAATATAGGATGGTTAGCAGGGAATTTCAAATATATCAAAAAAGAAAAAAAATAG
Organism: Orycteropus afer afer; assembly: GCF_000298275.1. Taxonomy (NCBI): domain Eukaryota; kingdom Metazoa; phylum Chordata; class Mammalia; order Tubulidentata; family Orycteropodidae; genus Orycteropus; species Orycteropus afer. The sequence goes on along the minus strand of NW_006921700.1, from coordinate 2,154,089 downwards.
AATAATGGACTTCATCAAAATAAAAAACTGTTGATCTGTGAAAGACCCAGTTAATGGGATAAAAGGACAAGCTACAGACTGGGAGAAAATATTTGCAAACTACGTATCTCACAAATGACTTGTATCTAGAATATTTATAGAACTCCCAAGCTCAACAGCTAAAGGACAAGCCGTCCAATTAGAAAATGGGCAAAACACATGAACAGACATTTCACCAAAGAACAGACATTTCACCAAAGAACAGACATTTCACCATTTTACCATATGGCAAATAAGCACATGAAGACAGTCAGCTTTGCTAGCTATTAGGGAAACACCAATGAAGACCGTGATGAGATACCACTGCACATCTATTAAAACAGCTAAAATAAAAAATAGTGGCAATATCAAATGCAGGTGAGGCTGTGGAGAAACTGGATCCTTCCTACATCGCTGGTGGGAATGTGAATGGTCCAGTCACTCTGGAAAATAGTTTGGCAAGTGGATTCTGGCACATGGTGACCCTACAGGACAGAGTAGAACTACTCCATAGGGTTTCCAAGGTTGTAAACTTTATGGAAGAAGACTGCCATATCTTTCTCCTGAAGAGTGGCTGGTTTTGAACTGCTGACTTTTCAGTTAGCACCTGAGGTGCTTAACTATTGTGCCACTAAGACTCCTAAAACATACACTTACCATATTGTAATGTGTGCTTATAATGTAATGATCACAAATTACATATGAAACACGTAATGTGTGACTTAGACATTTGGGTTAAGTTTTAAAACTGACAAGCTGTCATTCCATATAACTTTATTTTTAATCTTTTTATTGAGATTTGGGTGAAGTTTACAGAGCAAATTGGTTTTCCATTTCATAATTCATACACATTTTTTTCGTGACATTGAATGCAATCCCCATGATGTAACAGCACTCTTCCCGCTTCCTCCTTGTTTCCTGTTTCCATTTGTCCTTCTTTCCTATCCCTTCCTTCCTTCTGAGCTTTATCCCTGGGCAAACGCTGCCCATTTGATCTTGTATGGTTGGTTGTTGTAAAGCGTGCATACCCCCTGGTGTTACTGTTCACCTTATAAGTCTGTCTGTCGTTTGGCTGAAAGTTGATCCAATCTGGTGAGATCAGTTTCATGCTTAAAGGATGTCCAAGGTCATAGTCTCAGGGGCATTCTGTATAACTTCTAATATTACAACTCACTACTGCATTTTAGTAGATTGGGCAATCTACTTCCATAGTGATACTGCCTCGGAAACCCAAGGAGGGGTCGCTATGAGTCAGGTCCGACTCAACGGCACATAACAACAACAACTGCATTTTAAGACAGCTGCTTTGCTCTGATAAGGTGTGACACGGCCCTTAGTTTATCTTTGTGAAGACACTGCAAATATGCACCTCTGATATGGACCTATGACACAACTGCCATGATGCTATGTGAGTCAGGAACTCCCCTTACAGACCTTTATTAGGCAAGACCAGATGGACTAAATCACATAAAAAACCAGGCTTTCTCCCTTTCATGTTGAGCAACTCAGAGGCAACTAGACTCCACATTGGTCTATCACTTGAGTTCTCCAAGGAACACATACAGCCAGAGGCTCTGCCCAAGACAGTCTTGCCTAACTGCCACTGACCTCAAACTCCAGCACCAAGGGACACCTGTCAAGGGCATGCCGCTGCCTAAGCTTGCATCCTGAGACCTCTTGTTAAAGGTAAACACTTGAAAGCTAAAGATTTGGACTGTAAATACTGGAATAATACTGTATTCTGGTTCTCTGATCTATGATGTCCTGAGGTCTTGCCTGTGTGTTGTGCTATGACAAGTTTGCAATAAATAAATGAATAAACGTGTTCATGCATGACAAACCTGAGCAGTCCACTGCTTACTTTAAAATAAAATCTTTACAGGGCATGTATATCCCAGTAATGGCATAGGGCAATTATCTCAGAGAAATGAAAACTTATGTTCACACAAAAACCTGTGCCTAAATGTTTATACCAGCACTTGTCCGTCAGTTTGTTGTACTGTGGTGGCTTGTGTGCTGCTATGATGCTGGAAGCTATACCACCGGTATGTCAATACCAGTAGGTCACCCATCGAGGACAGATTTCAGCAGAGCTTCCAGACTAAAACAGACGAGGAAAAAGATGTGTGCTCTACTGAAAAAAAAAAAAAAAAACAGCCACTGAAAGCTTTACAAATAGCAGTGGAACACTGTCTAATAGCATGCTGGAAGATGAGGCCCTCAACTCAGAAAGCACTCAAAATACAACCGGAGAGGAGCTGCCTCCTCAAAGTAGAGCTGACCTTAATCACGTGGATGGAAGAAAGCTTTCAGGACCTTCATTTGCTGATGGGGCATGACTCAAAATGAGAAGAAGTATCTACAAACATCCATTAAAAATCAGAACATGGGATGTACGAAGTATGCATCTAGGAAAATTGGAAGTTATTAAAAAATAAATGGAATGCATAAAGATTGATATCCTAGGCATTAATGAGCTGAAATGGACTACTTTAGGCCATTTTGAATCAGACAATCACATGGTCTACTATGCCAGCATTGACAAATTGAAGAGGAATGGTGTTGCATCCATTGTCAAAAAGAATATTTCAAGATCTATCCTGAAGTACTACTACTATTCAAGTTTATGCACCAACCACTAAAACCAGAGATGAAGAAACTGAGGGCTTTTCCCAACTTCTGCAGTCAAAAGCTGATCAAACATGCAAGCAAAATGTATTGATAATTACTGGTGATTAGAATGCAAAAGTTGGAAACAAAAAAAAAAAAAAAAAAGGATTAGTAGTTGAAAAATATGGCCTTGGTGACAGAAATGATGCCAGAGATTGGATGATAGAATTTTGTAAGACCAATGACTATTCATTGCAAATTTCTTTTTCAAACAACATAAACAGCAATCATACACATGGAGCTCACCAGATGGAATACACAGGAATCAAATTGACTATATCAGTGGAAAGAGAAGATGGAGAAGCTCAATATTATCAGTCAGAACAATGCAGAGGCTGACTGCAGAATAGATTATCAGTTGCTCATATGCAAGTTCAAGTTGAAATTGAAGAAAAATTAAAATAAGTCCACAAGAGCCTAAGTGCAACCTTAATTATATCCCACCTGAATTTAGAAGCCATCTCAAGAATAGATCTGATGTGCTGGACACTAGTGACAAGACCAGACCAGTTGTAGAATGATATCAAGGACAACATACATGAAGAAAGCAGAAGGTCATTAAAAAAATAGAAAAGGAAAAAAAAAAGGACCAAGATGGATGTCAGAGAAGACTCTGAAACTTGCTATTGAATGTATAGTAGTAGTCAAAGCAAACAGAAGAAATGATAATGTAAAAAGAGCTGAACAGAAGATTTCCAAGGGCAGCTCGAGAATACAAAGTAAAGTACTCTAATGAAATGAGCAAAGACTGGGAGTTAGAAAACCAAAAGGGATGAACATGCTCAGCATTTCTGAAGCTGAAAGAACTGAAGAAAAAAATTCAAGCCTCAAGTTGCTATATTGAAGGGTTCAAAGGTCAAAATATTGAATGATGCAAGAAGCATCAAAAGAAGGTGGAAAGAATTCACAGAGTCACTGTCTCAAAAAAATTGGTCGATGTTCAACCATTTCAATAAGTATCATATATGATCAAGAACTTAAGGTACTGAAGGAAGAAGTCCAAGTTGCACTGATGAAATTGGTGAACAACAAGGCTCCAGAAACTGATGGAATACCAACTGAAATGTTTCAACAGACAGGTACAGCACTGGAAGCACTCACTCATCTGTGCCAAGAAATCTGAAAGAGAGCTACCTGGCCAATTGTCTTAGGCTGGGTTCTCTAAAGAAGCAAAATCAGTGAAGCTGAGACAGATGGATGGATGGATGGATGGATGGATGGATGGGTAAATAGGTAGATGATAGATAGGTAGAGAGGTAGATAGAAATTTATCTCAGGGAAATGGCTCATGCGTTGTAGAGACTGGCAAGTCCAAAGTCCGTGGGTCAAACACAAAGCTGGAGGCTTCTTCTGACTTGTGCAGCTGCAGGGGCTGACAAACCCAAGATCTGCAGGGAGTATAGCAGGCTGCTAGGTTCGGAAAATGACAAATCCAAGATCAGCAGGTAAAATTGCAGACTGTTGGCTCACAGGCTGTGAAGGCAACAATCCCAAGATCGGCAGGCAATCCAGCAGGTCACTGGTTCAGCTCCAAGAACTGGAGATGATAATGAGCTAGATGAAGGATTAAGATCCAGCAGAAAGCCTGAGAATGTTCCCAGGACATCCATATATATATTGGAAGCAGACCACATCCCTGAGGAAACTCCCTTTCAACTGATTGGCTGCTCATAGCACATCTCATCATGGAGGTGATTATATTATATCAGTTCTCATCATGGGGGATGACTACATCATAACTGTAAGCCACTGAGAATCATGATCCTGTGAAGTTGACACACAACCTTAACCATCACACCAGCTAACTAACACACCATATTTGTACCCAATCCAAGACAGGCAACCTAGCAGAATGCAGAACTTATCCAACAATATCATTAATATCACACACAAGTAAAATTGTGCTAAAGATAATTCAAAAAATGGTTGTAGCAGTACATCAACAAGGAACTGCCAGAAATTCCAGCCAGATTCAGAAAAGGACATGGAATGAGGACTTCATTGCTGGTGTCAGATGGATCTTGGCTGAAAGCAAAGAACACCAGAAAGATGTTTACTTGTGTTTTATTCACTATGCAAAGGTATTTGATTGTATCCATAACAAGCTATGGATAACATTGCAAAGAATGGGAATTCAAGAACAATTAATTGTGCTCATGAGGAACCTGTACATAGACCAAGAGGCAGTTGTGCAAACAGAACAAGGGGATACTGTGTGGTTTAAAATCAGAAAAAGTGTGCATCAGGGTTGTATCCTTTCATCATACTTATTCAATCTGTATTATGAGCAAACAATCCAAAAAGCTGGACTATATGAGGAAGAATGCGGCATTAGGATTACAGGAAGATTCATTATCAGCCAGTAATATGTAGATGACACAACCTTGCTTGCTGAAAGCAAAGAGGACTTGAAGCACTTACTGATGAAGATCAAAGAATACAGCCTTCAGTATGAATTACACCTCAACATAATGAATAAAAAAAAGTCCTCACAATTGGACCAGTAAGCAACATCATGATAAATGGAGAAAAGACTGAAGTTGTTAAGGATTTAATTTTATTTGAATCCACAATCAAATTCCATAGAATCAGCAGTCCAGAATTCGAACAACGCACTGTATTGGACAATCAGCTGCAAAAGACCTCTTTAAAGTATTACAGAGCAAAGATGTCACTTTGTCACTGACCCAAGTTATGGTATTTTCAATCACCTCATATACATGTGAAAGCTGGACAATGAACGGGAAGACTGTAGAAGAATTGATGTCTTTGAATTACGATGTTGGCAAAGAATATTGAACATACCATCAACTACCAGAAGAATGAACAAGTCTGTCTTGTAAAGGTACAGCCAGAATGCTCCTTAGGAGTGAGGATGGTGAGATTTCGTCTCATGTACTTTGGACATGAGGGACCAGTCGCTGGAAAAGGACATCATGCTTGGTAAAGTAGAGGGTCAGTGAAAAGGAATACCCCCAATGACACAGATTGACACAGTGGCTGCAACAATGACCTCAACCATAGCAATGATCATGAGGGTGGTGCAGGACCAGACAGCGTTTCAATCTGTTGTGCACAGGGTCACTATCAGTCAGAACTGACTTGACGATACCTAACAACAACAACAACAACCAAAAAAAAAAAGTTCATATCATATTTATTGATAATATCCAAAAGCTAGAAACAACCAAAATATCCTTCAATAAGTGAATGGTTTGAACAAACTGTGGCATATCCACAACATGGAATACTACTCAGCAATAAAAAGGAATAAACTATTGATACACACAGCTTGTATGCATCTCAAAGTCACTATAACCAAACACAAAACCAAACTCGCTGCCATCAAGTCAGATCCAACTCATTATACTGCGTGGAAAAAAAAAAAAAAAAAAAACCCTCAAAAGATCACATACTGTATGATTCCATTTGTATAATATTCTTCAAATGACCAAATTGTAAAGATAGAGAAGACTCAAATGATTGCGAGGAGTTGGGAATCAAGCGGGTGAGAGTGATGGGTGTAACTAGGAAAGGGTAGCCCGAGGCGGATCTTTGTGGTGATGGAGAAGTCCTGTGTCTGATTGCAATGGCGGTTATGCAAACCTATGAGAACAAAACAATTACTGTCGAGCTGGTTCCAGGTCCTGATGACTGCATATGTTACAGAGCAGGGTTTTCTTGGCTGTAATCTTTACAGAACCTGATTGCCAGTAGATGGGCTTGAACTGCCAACTTCTCGGTTAGAGCACTCAAGGACCTAACACAAATCCACATGTGTGATAAAGATGCATAGATCTATACACACATATTGTAGCAGTATCTGTTTCCTTGCTTTGATATTGTCCTGTACAGGCTTTACTTTATTGTGCTTCACAGATACTGCCTTTTTTTTCTTTTTTACAGATTGAAGGTTTGTAGCAACCCTGCATCAAACAAGTCTATAGGTGCCATTTTTTTCAAAAGCATGTCTCTATGTCACACATTTTGGTAATTTTCACAATATTTCAAATTTTTTCATAATGCTATTGCATACTTAATAGACTAGAGTAAAATAACTTTTATATGCACTAAGAAACCAAAAAATTTGTGACTCACTATCACGGTATTTCCTTTATTGTGGCGATTTGGAACTGAACCTGCAACATCTCCAAGCATTAGGTAAGATGTAACCACTAGGGGAAACTGGATGAAGGGTACTATCTTTGCCATTTTCTGTGAATCTGTAATTATTGCAAAATTAAAAAAGAAATATACTGGCTGTCTTTTCTTCTTATTCTTCTTATTATTAGTTTCATTTCATGACTATTACTGAACAGGATTTTTGCATTAATAGGAAACTAAGAGCACTAAAAATGATCCACCTCATTTTTCAAATGTCAATTATTTAAAATATTTGACAAATATTTGATGTATGTCACTGAATATGCCTAAAAGAAGGAGTACATATACGTCCACCGAGGGACATGTACAATCATAGTCCCAAAAACAAAAAACGCAACCACTGCCGTGGAGTTGGATCTGACTCATAGCGACCCCTCCTTGGGTTTCCAAGGCAGTATCACTACGGAGGTAGATTGCCCAACCTTCCTTCCGAGGAGTGGCTGGTGGGTTTGAACCACCACCCTTCTGGTTAGCAGTCAAGTGCCTTAGGCACCACGCCACCAGAACTCCCATCATGGTCCCAGTAGCTGCATTTGTCAGAGCACCAAATGGAAATCACCGAAATGTGCATCTTCTGGAGAACAGATAAACAATTGTGATGTGTTCACACAATGGAGAGAAGAAAAAGAAGGAGAGGAAAAAAAGTAGCAGAAAGGGAATGAGAAGGAAGAGAAATAGCATCTTGCTTTAATATGTATTAAAGTCTTGAAGTAAGTGACTCCATTTTGTAACTCTATTTTTGTAATGTCCAGCTATGGCTGGCAATATTTTGCTAAAACTCCATTTTATGTGGCTGAAGTAAACATCTCATTCTGCCCCCACTCCCGGTGAGTTAGGGAGTGCCCCTTTTCTTTTTCTTCTCCTCCCTCCTAGGCACATAAAGCAGTTAAATCACCCCTCAATGAACACCTGTGCTAGAATAGGTACTTTGGGGTGATTATCAGAACACTCCCATCCCCCCTCGATGGACACCTGTGCCAGAGCACGTCCTCTAAGGTGGTTATCAAACCAGCTCCCCTCTCCCCACCCCCATGAGTGCCTGTGCCAAAGCACGCGCTCTAAGACCTTGAAACTGCAGCCTCTGCTGCTGCATTATGTTGCTCGCCTGCTTTATAAATCCCGCCTAAGATCAGACTTGTTGCTGCAGCATGGGAGCGCACTTCCGCTCCCTGCAGTCGGCGAGCCTATATAAATCTCTTTTACCCAAAAGTGGACATTATAGTGGCTATTATTTTAAACTGAACCCATAACATTTGGGGGCTCGTCCGGGATAGCCACTGTGTCCCAGCGCCTCTGCCAGGTGGCCACCCGTGGGAGAAAAAGGATCTCTAGGGGAGGCGCCCCCTGAAGATGTTCCAGGGCCCCGGAACTCCGTGCTCCCAACCGGGTGTCCGCCTGGAGACGCGGAATTCGGCTGATTCGGCCAGAGACACCTGATTCCTCTGGAGGTAAGCCTGTAAACCTGCAAGACCGGTCTCCCTGCTGACTGAGAGAAAGGATCTGACGCGATCCTACACTTTTTCCAATTTTTTCTCACCAGGACGCTGCTTGAGACAATCTGTCCCGTGAAAACTTGTTTTCCTGAAGCCTGATCTAGTAAAACGTTGGTGAACTGACCTTGTTTGACTAGAGTTTCTGTTCTGTCCTCTCGAGAAGTATCTGATAATTCTGAAATCTAACACGTATTTCACTCTGCTCCGGGCTGGGATGGGGGAGGTTGAGATTTTGGCTGATAACCGTAGTTAAGAGAACCTCCACAGCCAAACGTACTCTGTTGGAGCTCCACTGGAATTTGTTTACGTGTTTGGCGTAAGTTTGTTTATGTGAAGTTTGTATTGTATTTGTGTGGTGAATCTTTGTTTTGCTAGAACCTGGTCTGGCCCCGAACTTTACTAGAATCTGGTATCGGGGGTGCTTTGCCATTTTGTGTTATGTTGTCCCTTGGTTTTTTTGTCAATTCTTTTCCTTTTTTTTACCTTTGAATGGCCTTTTACCTTGTAATCTTAGGACCGTCACCCTGACTGACTGGACAACTGGAAAGAAAATTTCTCTTAGGTTATGTTATCTACTTATATGTTTCATGTTTGCAGGACTGCACTGTTACTCATAGTAAATGAGTTCTAATTCTGAAATACTGTATTGGATTGAGAGGTTTAAGCATTTTCTCCAAAGCCTGTTAGGAGATTTTGATTGGTTTTATGCAAAAACTTGGGACTTTTATGGTTTAAATGAATGGATCATTGATTTGGCTGCTCAAGGGACCCTACAAGAATTTACACCCTGGGAAGTGAAATTTTACTTGTTTTTATTATTATTCTTACTATAGTAAATATCTAATCTGGCTCTCAAATTCAGGATTAAATCCTAGGGTAAATAAATTAATACTTTAGGATTTTTTAGTTAGGGTGTGTTTTAATGTATGTGTGAAGGACTGTGTCTGGCTAACTGAAACCCTAAGGGATTAGGAAGCTGGAAGTAAGTTCAGAGGATTGCACTTAAGGAAGAAAAAATTATTCTGGGTTTAAAGACGTCTATTGGTGAGTATAGATTAAAATTCTGGTCTGGCTTCTAGTTAATTGGGAAGTTGAAATTTTGGTTAATAACCTTGATTAAGATACCTCCACAACTAAAGCACTCTTAAGAATCTATACTCTGGTCTGGTTTGACTTCTAGCTAATTGGAAGGTTGAAATTTTAGTTAGTAACCTTAAATAAGACACCTTCATAACTGAAGCACTCTTAAGCTAGCTTTAAGCTTATAGGGAGGTTGAAACTCTGGTCCTTAACCGGTAACCTTAATTATGATCATCTCCATAGCTAAAGCATCATTGTTCTAATCAGTTCTGGTTTTGGTTTGGTTTGAGTGTGGGTTTACTGTAGTCCATGTGTTTCTTGGGGATCCTTTACCTTAATCCACTGTGTGTGGATGAAGAGTGTGGGTACGTGGCAACCCAGGTATCTTTTAGTCTGGTCTGGTTTTGGTTTAGTCTGTATGTAGGTAAAAAAAAAAATAAAATTTTAAGTGGTGACCCAGGTGTCTTTTAATCAAAGTCTCTCCGCAGCCCACGTGTTTCTTAGGAATCCTTTACTTTTTTCTGGTCTGGCTCTGCTTGATTTGTTTGCGTGAAAAAGAGACTGTGTGTGCATGGCACTGGTGCAACAGTTTTGAGTGGATGTAAGTGTGACTAAATGAATGTAAATGTGATTGGAAAGTAAGTAACCAAGATTTTGTACCAGAATGGGACCCCTTACCTGTATTCTGAAAAACTGAACCTTCAGAAGTTAAGGAAGAAAAGTTGTATCCTTCCTTAAATCCTTTCGAAGTCAGGCAAAACCTTTTTTTAAATCAGACTGTTTCAGCTGCAACCATACCTGCTAGCACTTCCTCTCCTCCACCTTTTGACCCTTTCCCTCCCTCAGGAAACTGTTTATCATCCACCATACCTCCTTTATCACCTATTCAAACTATGGTGCAAAAGGCGAGGACCACAGATAAGGACATTCCATTAGAATTGAAACATGTTTTTCCCTTAACAGAATACATAGATCAGCAGACTAATCAACCAATGTGAGGAAAACATTTTCTTTTAAAACTCTTAAAAATTTGAAACAAGCATAATTCAAAATGCACCAACAGCAGAAGAGAAGCCAGATGATTGGGACCTTCTAAAAATTAAATGTTTATGTGATTCCAAAGACTTCTCCAAAAGAGTCAAAAGAGAACCTACAGATTGGGAAAAAATATTTGGTAATAACATATCTGACAAGGGACTTATCTCTAGAATTT
>NW_006921700.1:2083566-2142446 GCF_000298275.1 Orycteropus afer afer | reverse complement strand
ACAGCACCGTTTGTAAAAACCTCAATAGAAACCATTACTCAAGAAATTTTGTGTCCTTATGATTGGTATATGCTGGCTAAACTGCATTAGGAGGAGGAGATAATTGATCCAAAGGCTAGGGCTTTTTGTTACACCCAACCAAAAGCCCAAGCCCATATACATAAAACGGAACGGCAATCAAGGTGAAGAGATGAACCTGCAATGTTTTTAAAGGATTATGTGTTTTGGATTATGTGTTTATCTGAACGTACTCCATACTGTTTTTGAGCCAATTAAGAAAATTGTAATTATTAAAGTAAAGCACTTTGGGATGGTGAACACACATAAAATGATTGAGTATAGTCTAGACTACTGAACGAAACCACCTTAAGAACTAAGTTAAAAGTTTGAGCATGGCCTGAAAAGCAAGAGGGAAAGTAAAATGACTGGTAATAAGTTTTTTTAAAAAGAGGGGAAAAGAGAGTAGTTTTGTCTTAAAGTAGAATGTCTGGTCGTCCCAGAACATGAAAACTAGTAAAAGTTAAATTTGAAAATGTGTAGTAAGTTGTAGAAGGTTTGAGAGAAAATGAACTTTATTTACCTCAGTTTTAATACCTGCAAATAATAAATGTGAGGAAACAATGAAGTACATTGAAACTTTAAAAACTTTAGGTCAGTTTTGGTGGATTTATTCATAAGATGAAAAAGAGAATGGTGAATCTTTCACTGCAAAATGTTACATTAACAATATACTTTCTATTAAAGTAACAGTAAAATCATAGTATTTAAGAGGGGTTAAGTGGCATGAACTAAAAACCCTATGTCATGACAGGTTTCTAGCAGTAATAAGTTCAAGTAAATGTTAACTATTACATGAAACATATTTGGCCAGTGGAAATGAAAATTGGAAAAGATTGTAAATAGATCATTACAAATGATTTCTCTGTGTAAATGAATTATACAATTAAGAGTGTGTAAGTCAGCCTTCAGCCAATACTTGATTGGATATGTTAAAGGGAAACAGAATTTGCCCAGGAGAAACACAGGCTTTTGTTTCAAACCCCGTGTATAGAGTATTGTTGTTATGTGCCGACGAGTCGGACCCAACTCATAGTGACCCCTCCTTGGGTTTCTGAGGCAGTATCACTATGGAAGTAGATTGTCGCATATTCCTACCGAGGAGTGGCTGGTGGGTTTGAACCGCCAACCTTCTGGTTAGCAGTCAAATGCCTTAGGCACTACGCTACCAGAGCTCCTGTGTGTAGAGTATAGGGGGCTAAAATAGAACACCTGAGCCCCAGCCACTACTAATGAGGGAAAAGAAGATTTGTATTTGAATAAGGACTTGAAGAGGACAAAATAACGACTGTTTGGCTCTTTGAATTTCAAGGAAGCAGACTGGTTTTGGATGCATCCAGACAGGAAAGTCATAGTCCATGAGAGAAACCCCTTCCAGGACTTAAAGTTAAAGGAAACCAGTGAGTAGTAAACTTGTATGTTACTCGCTTGTGACCACCTGAGCCCATCTGAGAAGAAATGGGGGAAGTGCAACAAAGAAGAAACAGACTAAGGTTAGTACTCTTTAACCTAAGCCACAGAGGCTGGGAATAGGAGGAAGGGCTGGCTGGTCTGAAGTGCAATGAATTGTGAACCTACAGGCATTGAAATAGTCCCTGAAGACTGAAGATATGAGAGAAGGGCTGGCTAGTCTGAAGTAAAGGGAAGAGTGTGACTCCCAAACTTGGCAGCTGGTAACCATAACCTAGCTGGGATGGCTAGAGCTGAACTAACCAGAACCCGACCAAACGAAGAGGAAGATGTTTGACACTGAGCTGGTGTTAAGTTGCTGCAATTTAATGACTTGAGCTGGGCTGGACTTTACTTGTTTATGGATCCAGATGCCTGAAGTTTCCAAGCAAAACAGAAGATTCTCCAGAGAGAAAGGACCATACTTGTCTCCTCAGAGTACCGATTTGATAGGAATGGGCAAATTAAAAATTATTTAAAATGAGGGAAGATAGAGGCATGAAGTGGCTGACATACACGCTTTCATGGGTGTGGTTAATCTTAAATTAATAGTGAAGGGGATATTAATTTTTGAAATATAAAAAGTATAAAGGCTAGAAAAACCCAGGGGTGGCCTGCGGTGTAGTAAATTACCTGGTATGCTTTTCTAACCATAAGTCTTCGTAAACTCCATGGTGAAATTTACTGTGAGTAACTGAGGAAGTCCTGATTATAAATGTTATCCACCTGGGGTATTTCTGTTGGGAACAACACAAAGTAATGTTTTGGGACGTTCACTCTCTTTCAGGTACTTAGAATTCTGATACTATGATTGGCTAGTTTGGCCACTCTGCCAGGCTCAAAAGGAGGCCTCCTAGAGGCAGAACACTCTCTGACTGCTGGCTGAAAAAGACATGCTGCTAAACGAGACATGCACTCCTGGGAAAGAGAGGCAAGAGACATGCATTGCTGAGAGAGACACTGAGGGACATGCACTGCTGGGAGAGAGACTGTGAGAGAGTGTTGGCTGAGAGATGGTGGACTGAGAGAGACTGAGCGTTTTTCCTGGGCTTGGATTGTAACCTGCTGCTTCCCTAATGGGCCCCATGGTCTGTGGGTTCTGTGTAACCAACTGCGGTGAATTGTCGAGCCCAGCAGAGGTGTGGTGGGTACTGCAGGAGGAACAGTTGGTGTCAAGGTTGGTGAAAGGGCTGGAGGGAGGTAACATGTCCAACCTCATAGTAATGGGCCTTGGGCTACTGATAATGATTCTGTTTTCCTCGTGTGCGGTTAGAGGAGGTCAGAAGATGTGACCTCCCTGCCCCTTTAACAATCCTAATGACCCAGGGAACAGAACAAAATTGACCATATGAAAAAGTACATTGTCGTAGGGCTCAAAGCGCCCTGAAATACAGCACAACTCCAAAAGTAAAAGGGGAACTGGGTATGAGTACGTCTCAAATTATAGAGATTGCTTCCAAGGTCTGCAATAACCAGGACCAGGAGCAGGAGAAACAGAAGCAAAGAAACATGAAGCAACAGACTGTCTTGCTGGCACCTGCTCTGGGAGACCTTCCACGAAGTCAATCCTACTGGCAAGTTGTTGTATCCTACAGCTACTCCCCTCCATAGCTTCTGGCCAGGCGATTGGGTCCTACTGAAGGAATGGAACGACTGGACTCCCCAGAGCCAACTCCAGGCCAAATGGATTGGGGTTTATGAAGTATTGTTGACAACACATTCTTCAACCAAACTGAAGGGAATCCACCCTTGGATACATCACACCCGACTAAGGATAACACCAGACTGCACTGGGAACTCTCCTCAACCTATAACTAAGTTTTATTCTACAGAGACCTGGAAATTGTTTTGTTTCTACTCGTTATAATGTGTCTCAATCCCAATTTACTACCTATTGTAACAAGACCATAATCATGACATGCAATGGAAGCCCCATATATATCCCTGCTTCCCCAAAACACTTGATTTTCTTGCTCGTTTGACCTAGATACCTGTATATCTACTTATGCATTCTGTATTTCTGAAAAACCTGTGTTTTGCACCTTAGTACACGTGTTAACTGGGATTGATATATATATATATATATATATATATATATATATATATATATGAAGGAGACCGGGGCCTAGCCTTACTAACAGCCCCAGAATACCTTAAGCATAGTTTCCATATTAATTCCCCTACTTGTGGGATTGGGAATTGCAGGGTCCGCAGCCACAGGACTCTCGACCCTTATCACCCAGAATCAGGGCTTAAGGGGACTAACCCAAAGCATCAACATGGATTTAAGTGGACTATGTGCTGCCCTAGGAGAAAAATGTTATCTCTATGCTAACAGAACAGGAGTAATCAAAGAAACACTGGCCCTGGTACGAAAAAATATAAAAGAAAGGCAAAATGCACTAAACTCAAGTAAAGGATTGTACCAAAACTTATTTGACTGGTCACCATGGACAACAACCCTTGTTACAGCCTGATAGGTCCACTAGTGTTACTTCTACTTAGCCTCATTGTTGGACCCTGCCTGTTCAACGCCCTAATCAAGTTCATATGGAATAGGATTGGGGCTGTGAAACTCATGGTTCTTAGAACCCAGTACACGACCCTTAATGCTCAAGAACAGAATAATGAATCAATGATTTGATTCTCAAACAAAAACAGTAGGGAATGAAGTAAGTGACTCTATTTTGTAACACTGTTTTTGTAATGTCCACCTATGGCTGGCAGTATCTTGCTAAACCTCCATTTTATGTGGCTGAAGTAAACATCTCATTCTGCCCCCACTCCCGGTGAGTTAGGGAGTGCCCCTTTTGTCTTTTTCTTCTCCTCCCTCCTAGGCACATAAAACAGCTAAATCACCCCTCAATGAACACCTCTGCTGGAACAAGTACTTTGGGGTGATTATCAGAACTAACTCCTATCACCCCTCAATGAACACCTCTGCTGGAACATGTACTTTGGGGTGATTATCAGAACACTCCCACCCCCCTCGATGGACACCTGTGCCAGAGCACGTCCTCTAAGGTGGTTATCAAACCAGCTCCCCTCTCCCTACCATGAGTGCCTGTGCCAAAGCACGCGCTCTAAGACCTTGAAACTGCAGCCTCTGCTGCTGCATTATGTTGCTCGCCTGCTTTATAAATCCCGCAAAAATCAGACTTGTTGCTGCAGCCTGGGAGCGCACTTCCGCTCCCTGCAGTCGGCGAGCCTAAATAAATCTCTTTTACCCAAAAGTGGACATTATAGTGGCTATTATTTTAAACTGAACCCATCACAGTCTCAATTACACTTTCAGCAGTAAGGCCTGGCTTAGCATCTCTTTGAGTTCTCTTGTGCTGCTATAACAGAAACAACATCAGTGGGTGGCTTTGACAAACAAATGTATTTTCTCACAGTGTAGGAGGCTGTTGTTGTTGTTATGTGCCGTGGAGTCGGACCGACCCATAGCGAACCCTCCTTGGGTTTCCGAGGCAGTATCACTACGGAAGTAGATTGC
Source organism: Orycteropus afer afer (assembly GCF_000298275.1). NCBI lineage: Eukaryota > Metazoa > Chordata > Mammalia > Tubulidentata > Orycteropodidae > Orycteropus > Orycteropus afer. Next base: position 2,137,444 of record NW_006921700.1, on the reverse strand, counting down.
CTCATCTTTCTTCCGAGGAGTGGCTGGTGGGTTTGAACCGCCAGCCTTCTGGTTAGCAGTCAAGCGCCTTAGGCACTATGCTACCAGAGCTCCCGTGTAGGAAGCTAGAAGTACGGAATCATGGTGCCGGCTCTAAAGGAAGGTTTCCTCTCTCTGTCGGCTCCTGGCCACCCTCACGTGGCATGGCATCTATTTCCCCCAACTCAGCTTGCGTCTCTGTTCTAATCGGCTTTTTTTTTTTTCCTTTTTATTGTGATTTGAGTGAAAGTTTACAGACCAAATCATTTTTCCATTCAACAATTCACAAACATTTTGTTTCATGCCATTGGTTGCAATCACCAATGAATGTAATATCATTCATTCCATTTCCTCTCTCTGTTTCCTGTTTCCATTCTTCCTTCTTTCCCAACCTTTCCTGTCTCCTCAACTTGCTCCTTGGGCAAATGCTGCCCTTTTGAACTCAAATGGTTGATTGTTCTAAGGGGTCATACCTCTCTAGAGCTATCGTTCACCTTACACACCTATCTATTGTTTGGCTGAAAACTGAGCCGCAGGGGTGAGTTCAGTTCCGGGCCTTAGGGGTGTCTAGGGGCCACAGTCTCAGGGGTTCTACCAGTCTCTCTCTGACTGGTAAGCCTGATGTTCTGTATTACTTTGAATTTTGTTCTACAATTTTCTCCCACCCTATCCAGGACCTTCTAATGTGATCCCTTGCAGAGCAGTCAGTAGTTGTACCTGGGCACCATCTAGTTCTTCTGGTCTCAGTTCATCTAGTCTCTTCAGTTCATCTGGTCTAGTTCATCTAGTCTCTTCTAGAGGCTGAGGTTCAGGTGGTTCATTAGTCCTTGATTTTCTTCACTCTCCTTTGCTCCAGATGGAGACAGACCAACAGTTGCACCTTAGATAGCCACTCACTAGATTTTAAGATTCCAGCCACTACTCACCAAAGTAGGATGTGGAACATTTTCTTCGAGGACTTTGTTGTACCAATTGACTTTGATGTCCCCTGAGACTATTGTCCAGAGCCCCTAGACCCAGCATTCTTTCCCTCAAGGTATTTTGTGTTGGGTAAGAAGCTTTTATAACTTTGCCCCCTCGATGTTCTACTATATCCATGGATATATTTCCAGCACATATAGATACATGTGTAGAAATATCCTCTGTCAAACCTACATACATTCATGGCTGTAGGCCCACTCACCTTCCATATCCTCTGAGGTTTGAGCATCTATATATGTATCCACTAGTAGATCATTGTTATTGCTGTTATTTCAGGATTTTATATGTGATAGCATTCACCTCTGTTGTCTTTAACTCTTGGACTCCTCCCAGTGTCTTCCTTTGCCTTGATCATTTTTTGTTGACCCCTTTATTGTATATCGTGAGCTCTGGTAGCGTAGTGCCTAAGGCACTTGACTGCTAGCCAGAAGGCTGGCAGTTCAAACCCACCAGCCACTCTTCAGAAGGAAGATGGGGCAATCTACTTCCGTAGTGATACTGCCTCGGAAACCCAAGGAGGGGTCACTATGGGTCGGATCCAACTCAATGGCACATAACAACAACAACAACAACAACAACCCCTCTCATTAATGATTTACCCTCCTTTCCCCTCCCACCAGCAAAGAATGTTTCTGTGTGGAAATCTTTTCTTCACTTTTTATAATAGTGGTCTCATGCAACATTTGTCCTTTTGTGATTGACTAATTTCACTCAGCATAATGTCCAGGTTCATCCATGTTATGAGGTGTTTCCCAGATTCATCGTTATTCTTTAACACTGTGTAATATTCCCAAAAGCATTTGACTGCTAACCAGAAGGTTGGCAGTTCAAACTCGACAGCCACTCCGCAGAAGGAAGACTGGGCAATCTATTTCCATAAAGATTTACCATCTTAGAAACCGAATGGGGGTCGCTATTAGTCAGAATTGACTTGACGGCAGTGAGTGTGGTTTGGTTTTAGAATATTCCATTGTGTCTCTGGACCATAGTTTGTTTATCCATTCATCTGCTGATGGGCATTTAGGTTGTTTCATTTTTCTGCTATTGTGAATAGTGCTGCAATATACCTTTTCATGTCACAGTTCTTATTTCTGTAGGATATATACCTAGTAGTGGGATTGCTGGATCATATGGTACTTCTATTTCCAACATTTTAAGGAAGCACCATACTGTTTCCACAGTGGTTGCACCATTTTAAAGTCCCACCAACAGTTTATGAGAATTCCAGTCTCTCCACACCCTCACCAATATTTCTGTTTTTTTTTTTTTTAGCTTTTCTATTAATGCTGGGGTGAGATGACTATCTCATTGTTGTTTTGAATTGCATCTCTTACTGCCATCAAGTCAATTCTAACTCATAGCGACCCCCTTTGGGTTTCCAAGGCCGTAAATCTTTACAGAAGTAGATTGCCCAGTCTTTCTTCCATGGAGTGGGTGGTGGGTTTGAACCGCCAGTCCTCTGGTTAGCAGTCAAATGCCTTAGGCACTATACCCCCAGAGCTCGCTCGCTCTCTCTATATATGTATATGTATATGTACGTATGTATGTATGTATGTGTACCAGAAGGAAGATTGGGCAATCTACTTCTGTAGTGATACCACCTCGGAAACCCAAGGAGGGGTCGCTATGAGTAGGATCCAACTCGATAGCAATGAGTTTGAGTTTAGATGTATGTGTGTGTGTGTGTGTGTGTGTATACATAGAGAGAGAGAGAGAGAGAGGGACACTCATTTTGTGTTTAACCAATGTATCAATTGTCCTCTCACAGATCCTGGCTCAAAGTAGGGGCTCAAAAATATTTATTGAATGAATGCTAATGGCTACGTTTTATATACTTTCATATTATATTTGAAGTCTAAAATCTTCTAACACTAAAAATCATAATCAATTACTCTAAAATTAAGAGAGAGATGAATTGGCTGATTTTGCTTCACATGGTATCAGTGCATTGAGATACCTGAAGGGAAAAGGGGAGCTAAATAAACAAACTACAGCCATAAATAGGTTTGGCAGATGGTATTTCTACATACATATTTGTATGTGCTATAAAAATATCCACATATATAGTAGAGCAAACGGGGCAAAGATATGAAAACTTCTCAGCTATAAGCAAACACCTTGAGGAAATGAGTTGCTGGGCCTTGGGGCTCAGTACCATCAAGGTCAACTGGCAGAGTCAACAAAGACAGTGGTCTACAGCCTACTTTGGTGAGTGAAGACTGGGGTCTTAACAGCTTGCAAACAGCCATCTAAGGTGCAGCTATTGCTCCCTTCTACTCAGGAGCAAAGAAGAGTGAAGGAAATCAAAGATAAACAGGAACAATTAGTCCAAGCAGCTAGTGGACCATGTGAACCTCAGCCTCCACAACTCTGAGACCAGAAGAACTAGATGGTGTCCAGCTACCATTGCTGACCACTCTGAAAGGGATCAAAATTGGAGATCCTGGCTAGAGTGGGAGAAAAATGTGGAACAAAACTCAAAATCATAAAAAAAAAAAAAAAAAGGCTTAGCTGGACACCATCCGGTTCTGGTCTCATGGCAAAGGAGGCAGTTGTTCATGGAGGCAATCAGCCACACATTCCATTTCCTCCTTCTACTCCTCCCTCCCCTGCCTCTGTTGCTCTGCAAACAGAGACCAATTGTTGTGAGATATTGTAAATTTTTAAGAGTAACATAGTAACATTAGCCAGAAACTAGCTCTAGGTAATTCAGTTTCAACACTGGATAGTGCTATATTCCTTTTAATGATATATCTTTATGAAGCTGGATTTTTGGCAGTTGCTGTGATTAAAATGTTCATTATGAAAATTAATATGGAACAGGAAAAATGGGGTAGCAGTGTCCACTCTGATGTCAAGGTTTAATAAGTTGTAGAATGCCCAACAGACACATACATTGCATTACTTGGTAACTGGTTATTTAAGTATGAAATAAAAAATGTTATGTTTCTCATTCACATATTTTTTTTTTCCCAAATGGCTATAAGGTTGTTAGGATAAAAATACTTATTTGGACTTACCTACTTATAAATAGGAGCTCTGGTGGTGTAAGGCCTAAGGCATTTGACTGCTAACCAGAAGGCTGGTGGTTTAAACCCACCAGCCACTCTGAGACTGGTGGAAATCACAAGACTATAGCCCTGAGATACCCTTCAGGCCTGGAACTGATTTCACCCCAGTTGCTCAACTTTCAGCCAAGCAATAAACAGGCCTACGGGGTGAACCATAATTCCAAGGAGGTCCGCATTCCTCAGAATGAACAATCAGCCATGTGAGATCAACAGGCAGCATTTGCCCAGGGATAAAGCACAGAAGGCAGGCATGGACAGGAAAGGACAAAGGGAAATGGTAACCACAGGGAGGAAGTGGGAAGAGTGCCGTTACATTGTGGTGACTGCATTCAGAGTCACCAAACAAAATGTGTATGAACAGTTGAATGGAAAACCAATTTGCTCTGTAAACTTTCACTCAAATCACAATAAAATAAATAAATGGACAAACCCTCTTTAAGTATGATAGCAATTCTTAATGTTTACACTCTTAGAAGGATGTACAAAAGGCACTGAAGATAAAATAAGAATTACACATACAATGAAATTATAAATATGTTCTTATTTCTATAGTAAGTAGCAATAGGTCTAACAAGGAATATAACGCAGTGAGACTCTTGGGCATATTTTTGCTTTGTTGTTGTTGTTGTTATGTGCCGTCAAGTCAAACCCGACTCATAGCGACCCCTCCTTGGGTTTCCGAGGCAGTATTACTACGAAAGTAGGATAGCCCAACCTTCCTTCAGAGGAGTGGCTGGTGGGTTTGAACCGCCAGCCGTCTGGTTAGCAGGCAAGTGTCTTAGCCATTAGAGGTAAGGAATCTCTCGATTGTGAAGTTAAAAGCATCTTCAGAGCTCTTTATGAGAGTATGTATTGAATCGTGTCCCCAGAAATATGAGTTGTAATTCCTCCTACACCTGTGGTTAAATCTCATCTGAGACTAGGTTTTCTTTGTTATGTTAATAAGGAGTGTTAGTGTAGGGTATGTTTTAAGTCAATCTCCTTTGAGATATAAAAGAGCAGATTAAGCAAGCAGCAAGAAAGCACAGATGGGGTAAGATAGATGCCACGCCACATGAAGATGACCAAACAGCCAGGGAACAGAACCTGAAAAGAGACAAAGACCTCCCCCCACAGAATGGACAGACAGGGAGAAAGCTGTTCCCTGGAGTCGGCACCCTGAATTCCAATGTCCAGCCTCCTAAAACGTGAGAAAATACATTTCTGTTCGCTAAAGCCACCCTCTTACCGTATTTCTGTTATAGTAGCACTGGATAACTAAGACAGTGATGTAAAACTATAGAGCATCATTTCTGAGACTCACCTTTGGGTACTTCAATACTTATCTTCCCTCTGTAAGTGCAGGGTATTAGGTTAAAATCAAATATGCCAAGATGGAACAATCAAGATGAAAAGTGCTGAATGAGGCAACCAATGAACTGGACTGAGCACACTGAAGACCAGGGATCTGAAATATGAGGGTCACCATGGGTCTGGGTCAAAAAATGGATCAGAATCCAGGTGATCAGACCACAAGGATAAGGATCCTAGGCAAGGGTAAAGAACAGGGAACCAGGAACTGGTTTGCTAGGTACAGGTGGAGACCACAGCAGTACAAGAGGGAGCCCAACTCTGCCAAAGACTCCACTGAACAGGGTTTTAAAGGAATTTCCTGTCAAGAGCAAGCCTGAGGTTAAAACCCAGAATTCAGTAACAGAATTTCACTTGGTACATCTGTTTTAACTGGAAGGTAAGCACATTATTCAATGACATGTACACAATTAAATGTCAAGTCGGACCTGACTCATAGCGACCCCTCCTTGGGTTTCCGAGGCAGTATCACTATGGAAGTAGATTGTCCAATCTTCCTTCTGAGGAGTGGCTTGTGGATTTGAATCACCAGCCTTCCAGTTAGCAGTCAAGTGCCTTAGGCACTATACCACCAGAGCTTCCTGTATACAATCACTAAGACTTAACAGTACAACTACTACATATAACCTTATAAAGCTATAGTTTACTGTAAATTAGCATTCCTGATTTGTTTGTTTGTTTAGCACACCAACTCCATATCAGATTCTATGCATTTTTCTGGCTCCATTACCTGAATTGCTGGTCTAGCTTTTCAGCCACAAAAGTCTGTTTCTCCTCTTCTTTCTTCTCTTTTAATAATCTGGCTTTTTCTCTCATTCTATCTTTTTTTACCTCAATTGTTTCTTCTTTCAATTGCATTTCAGTAAAATACTCATTTTCTTCTGATGCTAAAAGTTCACGTAGCCTGAAGCAAAAAGACAAAAAAGAAATTCAAACTGTGATGCCATGTACCCCATTTTACTACTTTTTATTTAGTTATATCCAATCTCAGATATGTCCAGTCACAAATTTTACAAGAAGGGAAAGATCCATTTCAGTCTTACATAAAATAACAGGAGTTACCATTTAAAGCCATGAAGTGCCAGATCTGAGCCACATTTGATTGGATCATCTATCGATAAGGTGAACTATATATATTCAGCAAAAGAAGTATAATGAATAGATTTTAATTAAAGTAACAAAGTATGAAACAATATATACTTTTGTTTTCCATCAAAACTCTGGTTCTCACAAGTGAAAACTTTAGCAAGCAACAGTTCTTGGTTTGGTGTGGGGCACTGGTGGTTCGGTGGTAGCCTGCTTGCCTTTCATGTGGGAGACCTGGGTTTGCTTCCTGGCCAAGGGACCTCAAGCTTGGCCACCAGCCATCTTCCAGTGGAGGCAGGCGTGATGCTTTCCATGGAGATTACAGACAAAGGTGGATTAGGAAGGAAAGCTTGGCAATCTGCTTCTGGAGGTGGGCTAATGAAAACCTGATGGGTCACAATGGTCTAGTCCACAACCAGTCACGGGGATGGCGTGAGACTGGGCAGAACCTCATTCCATTGTGCATGGGGTCACAATGAGTTGGGGCTGTCGTGACAGTAGCTAACAACATTAATTTGATAGGAATATGAATATCTCAGCCATGATCTTTACTATAAAGGTCCCTTGATATTTGATTGGTTAATTTCAACTTGTGGTTTTTAGGACTTCATAGTCTGGGTCATCAGGTTTTTAAGTCTTACTTATTTCGTCTTTCTTCAGTATTGATGATGTACCCTTGCATGGCATCCTTGATTCTTGCTTGCACAAGGCTGTCCAAAAACTTGCGGTCATTGTGCTGGTCCCACTCAACTTTCAAGCGATTCCGCTCATTTGTCTTAATGGAAGATAAAATAGCTTGATGCTTCTCATGGGTACGTCGGATTCTCTCCAGATGTGATTCAACCCCTTGGTCTCTAGGTGGCCTGGCTCTCTGAAAATAATAATAATTTTTAAAATATCACAAATCACAAAGCAATTGTATATTTGCAATTAATCATGACCTCCACCAATATTCACACTAAGTAAAATTGGGTACATAAACTAATAAATCCTGCTACAAAGGAATAAAGCTTAAACACCTAAGGATTCACCTGTTTGATTCTCTGAGCCTATATCTAAGATGTCAGCAAAAGAGTCTCAAATACTTCTAAAGTGCTGTTTGAGTAAAAGTTCACAGGTTGATCAAGGTAAGGAGTTGAGCAGGACTCTAGAGGTTATCTAGTCAGGCCCAGAGACATAAGTGATTTGCCCAAGGTTCTTCAATCGTTAGGGCAGAGCTGGACAAAACAAGAATTAGAAGTCTTCTAGTTCCTGACCTTGACCTTATTACTCACTATCTCACACTGTTTTTCAGAGGTAGACAATATAATAGCCACCTTCAAAATACTTTCAATCAAAGAAGAGACTATCTAACTTTATATACCATATACATATATATATATATATATATATACACACATATGCACACATATGCATATGCATGTATACATACACATATCAAGTATATACATATGTGTATACATATATATAAAGTATATAAACCAAAACCCACTGCCATCAGGTCAACTCCAACTAATAGCAACCCCTGTTGGGTTTCCAAGGCTGTACATCTTTACAGAAGAAGACTGCCCCATCTTCCTTCCATGGAGCAGCTAGTGGGTATGCTGACCTTCTGGTTAGCAGCCAAATGCCTTATCCACTATGCCACCAGAGCTCCTTATATATTAAAAAAAAAAAAAACACCTCACTGCCATCAAGTTGATTCTGACTCATAGCGACCCCTTTTGTGTTTCCAAGGCCATAAATCTTTACAGAAGTAGATTGCCCAGTCTTCCTTCCATGGAGTGGCTGGTGGATTTGAACTGCCAACCTTCTGGTTAGCAGTCAAAGCCTAGGCACTATGCCACCAGAGCGCCATATAAAATATACGCATATATATACAGTATATACATATATGCATATACATAAAGACGAGTCCCTGAGTGGCACCAATGATTAAGCACTTGACTGCTAACAAGATGGAAGGTTGGCAGTTCCAACTTAACCAGCAGTGCTTCAGGAGACAGTCTCGGTGATCTGCTTCCAATGGTCTCAGCTTTGAAATCTCTATGGAGCAGTTCTACTCTGAACACGAGACCACTAGGAGTCAAAATCAATTTGATGGCAACTAACAATGATAATGTATAAAGGATTGTGACAATTTAAAAAAAAAAAAAAAAAACCTTAACAAAGAAGGAAGGAAAAAAGAAAAAGCAAAAGAAAATCTTGTCATAGAACTTCTTTCCAGTTTATATTGTGCCCAAAGTTTAATGCAAGGGTTGTGCTCCTGACATTTTTGCATAATCTAAATTTCTATAAGCAAATTGTTTTTACATAACTTCCATTCAAAAGTTGAAAATGCACTCACCATTTTGAAAACATATTACTAGACTTAATTAAATCACATGGGGGTGGCGTTTGACTAAGGCATTTGACTGCCCGCCAGAAGGCTGGTGGTTCAAACCCACCAGCCACTCCTCAGAAGAAAGACTGGCCAATCTACTTCCGTAGAGATACCGCCTTGGAAACCCAAGGAGGGGTCACTATGAGTGGAATCTGACTTGACGACAGTGAGTTTGGTTTTTTGGTTTCTGTATTCCTAGTACTGAGTATGAGATCTACCATAGCCATGTTCTCAATATTAACAAATGGACAAATAAATAAATGAAACAATACTTCTAGTGGGCTTAATGCAACCTTCTCAGATCACCATGAAACCCCTGGTCTTCAGCTTTGTATTACTAGCAATGGTTGACTAGGTCATCCATTTTTTTTTTATTTTTTTTATTTTTTTAGTATATAAGGAGCTCTGGTGGCATAGTGGATAAGGCATTTGGCTGCTAACCAGAAGGTCAGCATACCCACCAGCTGCTCCGTGGAAGGAAGATGGGGCAGTCTACTAGGTGAGTAGTTGAACTCTGCAGAGTTGATTCATGGGAACCAGTCTTAATAGATGAGGCAGAGAGTCACTCTGATTGTTTATATTTAGAATGTCATTGTCAGTATTATAAGACTACTAGGATTGAGTGATCAGAAATTCTTAGTAAAGGGGTCTCCTAGGAAAAGACAATCAACATTTAAAGATTGCCTGATAAAAGATTCAAAGTCCAGGATACATATATAGTTGCCAAGATACAGTTGAAGAACATCATACTTAATAAAGTAGAGGGTCAGCAAAAAGAGGAAGACCCTCAATGAGATGAATTGACACAGTGGCTGTAACGATGGGCTCAAACACAGCAATAATTGAGGATTGGTGCAGGACTTGGCAATGTTTTGTTCTGTTGTACAAAGTGCTGCTATGGGTCAGAACTAAATCAAAGGTACCTAACCACAATAACAACAGAGTAGTTGAACAAAATAAGGCAGGCCTGAGGAAGGGAGGAAACAGAAGAAGATGTAGGGGGCTATATGGGAAGTAGCTAATCCATAACAGAATTAAATAAAGCCAATTTCCACCGTCCGTCAATTTGTCATAAGGTAGTGGTTTCCATGTTGCTATGATGCTGGAACCTACGTCACTGGTATTTCAAATACCCCCAGGGCCACCATGGGCAATGGGTGTCAGTGGAGCTTCCAGACTAAGACAGGCTAGGAAGAAAAGCCTGGCAGTCTACTTCAGAAAATTAGCCATTGACAGCCCTACAGATCGTAACAGAATATTGTCTAACAGAGTGCTGGAAGATGAGCCCCTCAGGTTGGAAGACACTCAAAATACAAGTGGGGAAGAGCCTCCTCAAAGTAGAGTCGACCTTAATGATGTGAATGGAGTAAAACCTTCAGGACCTTCATTTGATGATGTGGCATGACTCAAAATGAGAACAGTAGCAAACATCCATCAGTAATTGGAATGTGGAATGTATGACGTATGAATCAAGGAAAACTGGAAGTCCTCAAAAATGAAATGGAACAGATGAAGATTGATGTCCTAGGTATTAATGAGCTGAAATAGGCTGCCACTGACTCTTTCGTATCTGACAATCATATGGTCTACTGTGGTGGGGACAATAAATTGAAGAGGAATGGCATTGTATTCAGCATTAAAAAAAAAAAAAGTTTTGTCAAAAGAATGAACAAATCAGTCTTAGAAGAAATACAACAAGAATTAGTTAGAAGCTAGGATGGTGAGGCTTCAACTTGATTACTTTAGACACATCATCAGGAAAGACAAATTGCTAGAAAATGATAACATGATTGGTAAAGTAGAGTACCGACAAAAAGGAGGGTAACCCTTAATGAGATGAATTTCACACCTAGCTGCGATAATGGACTCAAACATACCTATGATCACGAAGATGGCACAGAACTGGGCAACGTGTCATTATTTTACATATATGGTCACTGTTACGGATTGAACTGTGTTCCCCAAAAATGTCAACTTGGCATTTTGTGGCTCACAGGCTGCAAAAGCAATAATGCCCAGATCGGCAGGCGCTATGACAGGCCAGTGGTTCAGCTCCAAGAATTGGAGATGATAATGAGCTAGATGCAGGATTCAGATCCAGCAGAAAGCCAGAGAATGTTCCAGAACATCCACACATTTATGGGAAGCATGGCACATCCCTGAGGAAACTCCCTTTCAAATGAGGGGATGTTCCCAGAACATAACATTATGGAGGTAATTACATCACAACTGCTTAAACCATTTAGAATCGTGGTCCAGCCAAGCTGACACACAACTTTTAACTACACACCAAGGAACCTAGAAGCAGAAGCTGAAGGGACAAGGAGCATGAGAAGCAGAGCCCCCTCAGTCTAAGAGGGTAGAGCCACGGCCTCTGGGATCTCATTGTGTGGAACCATGGCCTGCTGAGTCTCAAAGGCTAGGGCCATGGCCTCCTACATTTCAAAGAGTCAACCCTTCACCAGCTTGGTTCCAGAATGTGGGGCTGCCATTCACAAGTGTCCAAGGAATGGGGCCACTGCCCAAAGCTGGGGGTGAGGAGGCTGCCATGCCCAAGGAATGGGGCCTATCAAGGCTGAGGAGGTAGGGTCACACCACTCAGTTGAACTAGAATGGGGCCACCCAAAGCCAAAGCAGCAGAGTTGCCATCCCAGCAGGCTTGGAAGGCAGAGCTGAAACTAGGGCCAAGAAGCCTCCCACCAGAATCTAGAGAGCATGGCCAACACTCAGAGTCTGGAGGGCCACTGCTTATATGGTCTCAGAGAACAGAGGGTTATTTTCCAGCCTTGAAAGCTAATATAAACTGTTCTGCTTGGTTTGGGACTTCCTCGGTGCCAGTTACCCCTGCTTCTCATCCAATTCTCCTGTCTGTAATGGAAATGTCTACCTTGTGCCTGTTCTACCAACGTCCTTTGGAAACAGGTAACTTGTACCCTGGATTTCACAGGTTCACAGATGAAGAGCAATTTTGCTTCAGGAGATTTTGGACTTGGAGTTGATTTAAGACTTTCAGGATATTATGGGTATGAACATGTTTCACATGCAGCAAGGACATGAATTTTGGGAGGCCAAAAGGTGTAACGTTATGGATTGAATTGTGTCTCCTAAAAATATGTGTCAACTCGACTAGGGCATGATTCTCAATATTATGTAATTATCCTCCATTTTGTGATCTCATATAATTATAATATATGTTGTAAATCCTAATCTGTACGATGTTAATGAGGCAGGGTTAGAGGCAGTTACATTAATGAAGCAGGATACAATTGACAGCATTAGGGCTGTATCTTGAATCAATCTCTTTTGAGATATAAAAGAGATTAAACCAGTAAGCAGAGATGAAAGGAGCCTGACTACCACCAAAAAAAAAATATTGGAGTGAAGCCCATCCTTTGGACCCAGGATACCTGCACCAAGAACTTCTTAGATCCAAGGGAAGATTGATGCCAAGATACATGTAGCTCTCCAATGAATGCAGAGCCCACAGATGTTGAGAGGAGACAACTACCTTCCTCCAGAGCTAACACAGAGAGTCTTCCCCTTGAGCTGGCACTATGTATTTGGACTTCTAGCCTCCGAAACTGTGAGAGGATAAATTTCTGTTGCTTAAAGTCATGCACTTGTGGTATTTCTGTTATAGCAGCACTTAAATAAGACAGTCTCCACAAGTTGTAGCTGACTTGACCAAAAACCAAACCCACTGCCATTGAGTCAATTCTGACTTATGTAGACCCCACAGGTCAGGGTAGAACTGCCTCCGTAGGATTTCTGAGGTTGTAAATCTTTATGGAAGCAGACTGTCTCATCTTGCTCCATGGAGCAGCTGGTGGGTTCAAACTACCAACCTTTTGGTTAGTAGCCCAAAGTTTTAACCACAACACTACCAGAGCTGACTTGACAGAGCTGGTTAATTAATAAACAACTGTTCTCCAATGTTTATGGCATTTTATGAAAGTAGACTTGGTGACAGTGAAGAGTAGAAACAAGACAGCACCTTAGGCAGAACACATAGCAGGAACTTAGGCTCCTAGAAGACATATGGGATGAGTAGAACAGAAACTAAGCACCAACGTCATAAAGGGACAGGTGATTCAGGTTCTCAGGACAGGAGCCAGGCTCTGAGGTATGTTTTGGCTCAATTGTGGCATGGGGTCAGGACGAGTGGGAAACTGCATTATGGTGTAATGAATTACTTGGTATGGCCCTTCGAGCCATAGTCTTTGTAACTCCCACCAAATGACTGGGTAGAACTATGCAAATATGAGGTGCTTGTGGCCCACCAAAGGGACTGGATAGCTTGCTAATAATGTAATAATGTACATGGCACCCTTGTGGGGATGGGACCATGCAAACAATGTGTATTGAACCCTAATGTGAAGATTGGTCAGGTTTGCCATTTCACTGGGCTTAAAATGCACCATCCTAGAGGCAGAAAGGAGAAATTTCACTACCATTAAGAAAGAAGAACGAGGAGTGAAACATGTCCAATAAACCTTATAATCATGAGTACTGTCTGTGAGTTCTATAAGGCAACTGCAACAACTTATATACTCAGCAAAGAAGTAAAGAGTGCTGTGGGAGGGACAGCTGGTGTCAGAATTAGTAAAAAGGTTCCTACCTCATAAGAATCAGCCTTGGGCTGTTGATCTTGATCCTCCACTGCCTTGTGAAGTTAGAGGAGGTCCTATGTCTCTGCATGCCCTATTTACAAGCATGAACAGTAGCCAAGGAGTCAGGAAGCCGTTTAAGGCTTGGGGCATCTTGTGCAGGCTCTTTGGTCTTAGAAGGGCCCAGTGTGACCTGGAGTTCTCTAACGATAAGGTGATGCCAACCAAGGCACAGTCCTGGCATTGCTCAAAACCAGCACTGCACAATAGAAATGCAATGTAAAGCAGACATGTAATTTAAAATTTTCCAATAACCCATTGTTGTCAAGTCAATTCCATATCATAGCAACCCCATGTGACAGTGTAAAAGTGCCCATAGGGTTTCCAAAGCTGTAACATTTATGGAAGCAGACTGCCACATCTTTCTCCTGTGGAGCAACAAGTGGGCAGCTGAATGCTTAAGCACTGTGCCACAGGGCTCCTTTGAGCTACATTTTAAAAAAAGCAAAAAGCAACAGGGGAAATTAATTTTTAAATGTGTTTTACTTAACCCAGTATATCCAAAATATTATCACTTCAACGCGTGATTCTAGGCAGTTATCAAATGGCCAGAAGCCATGTATGGTAGTGGCTACCACAGGGGACACCACCCCTCTAAACCACAGGATTTAACAACTACCTTGCATTTTCAAAGTCACTGAAGACTTCATTACTGTACCATCTCAAATTATAGTTTCTAGGAGTATCTTACAGAACAATGTCTGATGGCCTGGCTTTGTTTTTGGCTTTAATTAATAACTGTGACCTTGAGCAAGTTACTTCATCTTTTTAAGTCTTAGTTTTCTCACCTATAAAAATGAGCAAAACAATGTTCTTCTAACAAGACTATTTTAAAGATTAAATAATTGAGTCCCTAGGAGGCACTCGCCAAATAGTTGTTCCTTTTGCTTCACCATTACTTCAGATACTACATTTTCAGTTGCGTTCTCCTGGAGGAATTGTTAGGAGCACTGGTGGCTTACTGCCTAAGGCATATGACTACTAACCAGAAGGCTGGTGGTTCAAACCCACCGGCCACTCCTCAGAAGGAAGGTTGGGCAGTCTACTTCCGAAGAGATACTGCCTCAGAAACCCAAGGAAGGGTCGCTATGAGTTTGATCCGACTGGACGTCAGTGAGTTTGTTTTTTTGGATTTTTTTGGAGGAATTGTTAAGGGTCCAAATGTTGTCTCTTGGGGGCTTTGATCCCTCCCCCAAAACAACTCGGCAGCCTCTGACAGCCGCGCTTCTCATCGCACTCAGACCCCTAAGGAGGAACACAGGCACCAACTCGCGTTCTTCTCTTCCTTTCTCTCTTCATCCAAAGTGGTCAGTAGGCCTGCTCCCCTGGTGTGGTGGTCATTTTTTCTTTTTATTTTCCTGTTCCTGTAATTTTCCCACACAAGTATTAGAACCCAATCGGTGAGCTAGTGAACTCTGTGTTTGGATACGGAACCCAAAGCAGATCAGTTTCTGTCCTTCATGAGTCTGTCTGTAAATGACACTCTGATCCCTACACTCTGTACAAGCCTCTAGTCTATTACTTTCCAGCTCCAGACCCTATAGTCCTTGGACCTAAAGAAGAAGGAACAGGTCTATACACTGACTGTGATTTGCTATGTGGATCACAAATCAATTTGTGTCCTTGTGATTTCCTTGGTTATCCCTGATCTTTCTTCCAAAAGCTGCCATCACAGATGATATAGCACATTGCTATCTACCGTGGTAGGTCCCTGGGTGGCACAGTTGGTGCTTGACTACTAATCTAAAGATGGATCACTGGAATTCACCCTGCAGTGCCACTGAAGAAAGTCCTGACAGACAATGGTCCTATAAGTGTACTTGTATGATCTGAATTCCCAGGGGTATAGTAGAGCTGACAAGGGACAAGGTTGTAGTCAATTCTTGGTCACAGCCAGCTACCCAGAGAAACCGAGTAGTTGAACCTGTGGGCTTGGGATCATAGTCACAGGGGACATCAATCTCAACTGGCATAACATACTACACAAAACACTGTTCCACTTCCTACTTTGGCGAGTAGTGAATTGGATCTTAAAAGTTTACAAGCAGCCATCTAGATGCAACAATGGGTCTCTGCTCATCCAGAGCAAAGAAGAATGAGGAAAACCAAAGATTCATGGAAAGAATTAGTCCTAGCAACTGTACACCATGTGATCCGCAGTCTATACGACTATGAGACCAGAAGAACTAGATGGTGCCCGGTTACCACTGTCAACCACTCAGAGGGGGAATCTATGTAGGAGATCCTGGATAGAGAGAGAGAACAATGTAGAACAAAACTCAAAATAATTTGGAGATAAAAAGACAGGGGGGACCAGGTTTACTGGTCTGATAGAGCCTGGTGGAACCACTGAGACTATGGCCCCTAGCTGCTCTTCAGGTCTGGAATTGAACCCACACCTGTGGCTTCCAACCAAACAAAAGGCAGGCATAGGAATTGAACATTTACCTGAGGTAGATACACTCCTTGGAGAGAACAATCATGGGAGAAAGAAGGGCTGTTTATGCACCGGGAGACAGCTCAGGGGGCAGGAGTACATGGAGGGATGGACACAGAGAAGAGGTAACTACAGGGAGGAAGTGGGAGGGGAGCTGTTGTATTGTGGTAAATTTTGGTCAGGAGGAAGTGGTAGGGGAGCTGTTGCATGGGGGTAAATTTTAGTCAATGTCATGAGATAAAGTATGTGAACTGCTGAATAGAAAGTGAATTGCTCTGCAAATTTTCACCCAAATCACAAAAAAGAAAGAAAGTCCTGGCAATCTTCTCCCAGAAAGATTCCAGCCAAGGAAACCCTTTGGAGCAGTTCTACTCTGTGACATGGAGGTCACCACGAGTCAGAATTGACTCCACAGCCATAGGTGGGGTTTTTGTTTTGTTTTGATCTGCTGTGCTAACCTTTAATGGTTTTATGAACGAGCCTGTTGTTTCTGCAACAAGTTCCCTGAAGGCAGGGTTCAGGTAAACCTCCCAGGGCTCCTTGTATTCACTGCTGTGTCTTCCACAGCTATGCACACAGCAAAGGCTCAGTCCATCCCCCTGCAATTGCGTAATTACACAGGGAGAGGTTTCTGGCTTGTGAAACTACTGTGTAGGCACAAAGGAATCCTGGTGCGTGGACCCATAGTGTGTTACCTGTGTGGGGGCTTCTAAGCAGGGCCCATCATATTCTGGGGCAAGCAGCATCCCCCAGCCTCCTGCCACCACCCCAAGAGCCAACCAACTGTTCTATTTCTAGGCCTGTGTCACAGCTGAGTGGAACTGGCACAGAAAAAGCTCTACAACTGCTCACAGCCCTTCACAGCCCAACCCCCCTTCCAGACAACCAACCCATAGACAGACAGGGTTCAAGACCAGCCCAAGGCCATACAGCTGCATCACAGCCCCAGCTCGCCTGACTTCTGCCCCCACTGCCCTTTAAATGACACACATCCCAAGGAGACGAACGTCTTTCTGTGTCTTGGAACCTGAAAGGCCCAAGATCCCAAGTGGCGATTCTCCAAATACAGAACCTAAATAATATGACAGGCGGACAGAGGATTTTCTAGGGGGTGCGGGGAGAGTTGGAGAGGGTAAAAGATGGACGAGAGACTGGCTTTTCTTATCGTTCCTTCTTTCAAAATTCAACCCATTGCATCAGGCACTGGCTTCCCTTCACGGGCGCTGGCTCGGAAGCCTGCCGTGGGAGGAGATGGTGAAGGCAGTAACATCCCGCACACACACTGCCGCGCTTACCACGAGCACCACTTTGGGAGTGGGGCCCTTAACCTCCCAAGGTACGATGCCAAACCGCTGGCTGTACATTTTCGAGCCCCCTCAGGATGGTGGCGGCGTCCACCGCAGTCCCTAACCGTGACGACCCGCTGCAGCGACGCGGCTGTGTGGTTGCCAGGGTGCGCCTCGCGGGGGTGAGAGCGGCAGGCGGGCGTAGGGTGAGTAGACGGAAGTTGACTCCGTCACCATGGGGACCATAGATGCCAGCACTCACGATTTCCTCTCGGAGCGCAGTAGCTGAGCCAGCGCGGTCGTCACCCAGCCCTTTGCCAGGCCCCCGCCGACCTCGCTCCTTTCCTCCTGGGTTCATTCAAAATGGCACGGAAAACTCTTAACCCCAAAGAGAAAGAGAAGGCCTGAACCACAGCTCCAATTGACTTTGCTATTTATATCCTGTAATCAGTTTAAATTAAGCATGAGAAATGGTCAAGAACATTTTGTGGGAAGCTTAAATTTTGTGACATCTGTAGGTTAATTTTGATGGCGGTAATAATCATCACAGGACACTCTTATATTTGTATAGTTCTTTACAATTTACAAGGTATTTTCACACAACTTTTGAGCCTCACAAATACCTTATAGGGTTGATGGAACAACAGGTCTTCATTTTACAGCTAAGACAAGGCTGAGTCTAAGTGCTTTGCAGACTGCCCCAATTGTAATGAGAAATGTTAATGATAAAAATCTTCCTACTGCACTGGACAGAAACCAGAGCTTAGAGTCGGAGTACCCTAGGACGGAGGCAGATCAAATGGCTGATGGGGCAGTTACACGTCCTGACACAATACCAAGAATCTGAAAGCCCGGGGTCACATGGGACCAGGGTCAGGGTGAGGTTCAGAAGTCCAAGTAATCAGGCCCTGAGGATCACGGGGTAGGCAAAAAACAGGCAACACAGACCAGGGAACTCAGATGGCGCCCCCAACACAGGCGGAGACCACGGCAAGCGGGGAGAGCACAACTCTTTCCAGTCAAGAGCAAGGTGGAGGTCCACACCTAAAGGCCAATTAAGAACGACACTTTGGTACTCCCATTCTACAGTGGGGGCGAGCAGAGAACATCAGAGCGCGGAAAATAAAAAACAGCACTATGTCAACCACTGACGTGAAAGAATCTTCCAACAACGAGTGTATATACCCACTTAAGGCTGCAATTTACTGTAAATTAGCATTCCTTAATGATTTGCAACCGACCCACTTTAGATTCGCTATGTGTTTCGTTTCTGCATTTGAATTCCATTTCCTGAATTGCTGGTTCAGCTTTGAGCCATAAAATAATGTCTTTTAATAATTTTTTTTCCTCTTACAGTGCTTCTTCTTTCGATTGCAGTTCAGTAAAATACTCATTCTCATTTACTAAGAGTTTACGTAGCCTGAAACAAAAGAGAAAGAAGTTAGATTGTCATCTTAGTTTCCGGACGCTGTCCCGCGGGGCGGTTCCTTGATCTTCCAAGTCCCAGCGACGCCGCTTGGTCTGGGCGGAACTACCCTCCACGTCACACCCTTTGGGGCTGAAGAGAGGCAATGACAACGCCCTTGACCCAGAGCAGGTCTTGGGAAGTGCGCTGAGACTCGGAGTCGAGGATGTGCAGCCCCGGAAGGTGGCGTCGGCGTCAGTTCTTGCAGGCGGCACCAGGCAGCCCTCGGACGTCACAGCGTCGGTCTTGAGTTCGTCGTGCCAAGCCCTCATCCCGGGTGTGTTGGGTAACGTCACATCCACGGGGAGGCCACTTCCCAGGATCGCCAAGGGTTAGGTCGAGGGGCGGTGTATCCTGAACCCTGGGGATCATTGCGGAGAGGAAGCCCGGCCGCTCCCGTGGGCGCCCCCTGACGGGCCCATTCGGAAGCTGCAGAGGACTGGCCTGGCCCAGGCCGAGCGATTGGTGAGCCAACCCCGGAAGACCAGAAAAGTGGCTCACTCAAGGTCCTACAAGTTAGAGAAGTCTTGGATAGAGCCGGGCCTTGATCTCGCCACCCACTCCCTCAGATTCTCAGAGACACTCAACACTGTCATCACCATCAAGACGCACTCAAAGGAAACACTAAGTATTAAATCAATAAAGGGGACAATACAAAGCATTTTAAAATAATTTTAAAAGTAGAACTAGAGATAGAAAGTATTTAAATTATATCCAATTCCTATTTTTTCCCAGCAAGGCTCACAAGGGCCATCCTGCCAATAGTGTCCTGAATTCTCTATTTTCACCATTAAATTCCACGATAAAGCTGGAAATCTATTCACCGTTTATAATATAGATGCATTTAATAAAATTGCATGAATCATATCTCTTTCATTTCTGTATCCCCATATTATGTACAGTGTCTACCATGAGCCAGTCCTCAATACTTGACTGAACAACAAAAAAAATAGCAAAGCCCACCAATTTCTTTCTGGATGGGCTTGACAGATTTTCTGTACTTGCTGGAACCACCACAAAAATCCATGGTCTTCATGTTTGCACTTTCAGCAATGTAGTTTTATTGAGTTATCCTCAGGTGAGCTGTGAGATCCTTGGGAGCTGATTCAGGGCAGGGTGGCTTGGAAATGGGTCACCTTGGCTAGGCTCCATTTCCAGAACTCCCTTCCCCATATGTCTCTGGTCGGAATGGGCCACGAGAGACTGTATGGTAAGTGGAGGGCAGAGGTAAGGCAGTAGCAGGCTGTTTTCATATACTTGGAAGGTTGGTGCAGGACACCAGGCGCTGTCGCAGTTCACACAGGTTGTCGTTTATCTGCTGGCTCACCTTGGTGGTATGGGGCAGCAGCCAGGCCTGTAGCTGCTCCACCTTCCCCAGATCTGCCTTCTGCTTCTCTGATTCCTGCGCCAGATGTATAGTTAAGTCTGTGATGAAGGGCACCAACTTCTTCTGCAGGACACCCACATCATCGAAGCTGAAGGTGGCAGGAGACTGACATGGGTTCCGGGCCATCCCTGTGGGCTCCAGCTCCCGCCCGTGGACTCCAGCTCCTGCCTGTGGATTCCAGTATGTCCTCGCTTGCCCACACTTTACGTCCATCTTCCCTTCCCGACTGCCTGCCCTGCAGACTTCAAGCTCCAGCATTAGATGCAAAGACAACAGCCTTATAGACTGTTTAACCAGCTCCCACAATTGCATACAGTCAAATCCCTATGATAAATCACTTAAAATACATACATACATACATACATACATACATATCATCTTTACCTTAATGATTCTGCTTTTCTGATTTTACCAACAGATATACATGGTAACAAGACTTACAACTCATGAGTGAGAACAATCAAATAAACTATACTTAGAACATCACTGTCAAAATTACCAGACGACTAGCATTAGGCAGTCAGATCCTTGGGTGAGCAAAGCAATAATATGATTATCCAGAGTCTAGACTTGGGTTGAACTAGGTAAGACAGGTAGGGGATGGGCAGAGGAGGGAGGCGGAATCATCTACAGCTGCAGAGCCAGGCTAGAAGGCAAGGGAGGGGCCGTGGAGGAACTTGAGGAGGCACCCACTCTGTCCCCGCACTGCAAAGCCGGCTGAGTAACAAATTATAGGTCTTGTCTTTTTGGCATTTTATGAATGAAGAGTTGGAGAAAGTGAGGCAGGACAGAGCCAAGACTGGCCCTTGGGCAGGACTCCAAGCAGGAACTCAAGCCTTCTAGTAAACAAATAGGCTGAGGACAGAAACCAAGCACAAAGGTCATTAGGGGCAGTGGGGTCAAGTTGTTGAGACAGAGGATCCAGGCTGGCAGCTTCAGCTCTGAAGACCACTTTGGCTGGAGGGGAGTGGGGGAGGGGGGGAGTGAGGCGGCAAGCAAAACCGACAGCAGCCAGCAGGGAAGGATGTCCTTTAAGGCTGGAAAAATCCTATGTAGCACCATAGCCTGGGAAGGACCTAATCTCTGGGTGAACAGGGAATGACCCCATCCACATTCAACCTTGCCGTTCCCTACACCACGCTAGAGCCAGCAGTGCAAGGGCTTATGAATGCACTCTGTTTTCAAAGTCAGAGTAATACTGTTACACATTACTGTGTAGATTTACAGTAAGGTTCAGTGCCTTACAGAACAAGGCATTTACAGCCTGGGTTTGACTCTACACTCTATCAATACTAAGCTGTTTGCCTTTGGACATGTTGTTTTATCTCGAGTCTCAGTTTTCTCATTGATAAAACTGGGCAAAATTAATATCCTTCTAAAAAGACTGCTTTGCAGATTAAATAAACTGGGTCCATAGGAGGAATTCATTAAACAGCACTTCCTTTCTTGTTCACATTACATTTTCAGCTGCTGTCTCCTTGAGGGAATAGTTTAGAGACACTCATTGGTCTAATCCAGAAGCCATTTAAAATCACTGATGAGTCAGTCATCTAAGGTTGTTTTGTAGTGGGTTTAACTCTATCCCTCTCTCCTGCAACCCCTAATACCCACACTTCTGATCAGAATCAGACCCCTGGGGGAAATGCACAACTTTCTACTCTCTTTCCCACTTCCATTCTCTACCAGCTCATAGTACTGACCAGCCTGTTCCTCTGGTTTGGTGGTAGATTTTCCTCATTGCTACTGACTCCTACATAAACCCCGACAACCAACCTATGGTCCAGGCCCTGAGTAGCTCAGTTTTGTGTCACTTTGAATGCTACAGTCTGCAGAAGCTTTCTCTTTCCAGGTTTATTAAGGTCTTTGGACCTGGAGAAGAGGGAGTAGGTCTATCTTGAATGAGGTTTACTATGTGCAAAATGGAGCAACACAAAACCACTTCCCGCTACTCTATGTCCTCCATCCATTTCCCCTTCATTATCCTTTCTCTCTTCTCCCTTTTAAGAACTTCCATTACAGGCAAGAGTTGACACGTAGTGGTTTCATGCAGAGGGAAATTTGTGTTGCCAACTAGATTAAAAGCTCCCTATAAACAGGAATCCTTTGTCTCCTGAAAGGCAGACCTAACAGGGTTCACCGTACTGCTCTATCTCCACACTGCTGTGCACATGGAGGGGTTTCTGGCCGTAGAAACTAATTTGTAGAAACAAAGGAACTCAAGTGCTTAGGCCAATGCTTATGTTGCTTGTGTCTGGGGTCCATGCAGTGCCTCTAACATTCTACAGGAGGCACCATTCCCGTTCTTCCACCATCCCGGTCCTTACAGGCACCTAATGCCAGGCTTACTGGGACTATGCAGCACCTGAAATGGTTGAGTTAGTAACCTCTATAGACCCAAGAAAGGCTCAAGAAACACTCACAGAGAAGCCCCACCCCACAGGTGATCCTCTAACAGGGGCAGGATTAGCCTGAGGTCAAAGAGCTGTATACCGGCTGGCCAGCGCAGGACACAGCTCTCCTGCTCACCCCACCTCTTGGCCCAGCACCATTTCTGTGACACCATCAGGGACATCCCACCCCTTCAACCCTTGGAGACTTCAAAGGCCTTCACATCCGAAATAATGATTCTCCAGATAAGACTGTATATATGTTAAGTCTGATCTCTTTTTTGAGAAAGATGGAGATCAAAATTTCCTTATCTTGCTTTTTCTTTTGAGTCTTGTCACAGGGAACCAAGGCCTCCTCACCAACCCCCCCAAAGGAAAGCACTGACCTGGGGCCTGTTGGGCTGGGCCCCAGGAGAAATCTCTAGGGTCCTGGACATACCCCTTCATTAATCGTGATTAGCCTGTGGGTGTGGGGGCCTTTACCTCCCACTGCACTGTGCCCAATCACTGCTGTACTTCCAAAACTCAGGACCCATGTCTGGCCGGCACCCAGCCCAAGCCCACCCCTCACTGTGTGGGGCACACCTTGGCAACCAGACCGCTGTGTCCCGGAAGCGGGTTCCACCCAGGCTGAAAATCTCCGTGATCTGGGGAAGAATCAACATCAGGGGTCAACAAGATCAGCAGGGCTAAGGCAAAGCCCAGGCAGAGAGGGGCGTTCCCCATCACTGACCACAGGTGTGCCAACCCCTCCTGCCTCCTCCTCTGGGGCTGAATCAGAGGCGGAATCATTCCTATTCTCCTCCTCAGGGTCAAGTGGCTCCTGCTTCACAAGGTGCAGGACTGGGTCTCCTGCCTGGGAGAGATGGAAAGCAGGAACGGTTAGATAGGCAGGTTAGCATGAAGACAGGCTCCATCAGCCAACCATGCACATGCTCACGAATCCTGTCTTCACAGGTAAGCACAGAAATGCCATCTCTCTACCTGTAAGCCACCCACCCTCATTACCATTCCTCACTCATCTCCATTTCTTAGTGGGCAGTCAAGTGGGCAAGGCTAGGTTCCTGGGAAGAGTTGGGCGTCTATCAGACAGGGTAATTCTGCAGAAGGGCTGTAGTCAGCATACTTCCTGCTCAAAATACCATCATAGCCATCTATCACTCAGTTTATATACCACCTCATATGGCACCAACAGAATACCCATTGCCAACCCCCACCTTGCTGGGGCAGCCAGGCAGTAGTACAGGAGAAATCAGGATGGCTGGGCCTGCTGTCCAGTCTTCCTGAGCATCCACCTTTTCTTGCTTCACCTGTGGTGAGGTCACAATCAACTCAGGCCAGAGAATGGGCCTCCCACATGAGAGAGGACTGCAGCTGACTTGGCCCCAACTTCCTGGGGTCAAGGGCAGCATAAGTGGGATGAAGGCTCACCTGCAAAGGAGCTTCTGTGGAAGGGGCAGGGCCAGGCACTGGCACAGGACTGCTTGCACCCTCCCGGAGGAACACAAGGTCAGTGCCAGGTGGTGGCAGCACAAAGCCACCACCTGCCTCCTGCTTCATTGGAAACTGGGCATGGGCTGGTCGGGCCATAGGCATGGCCAATGAGGACTTCAGAGTAGGGCCCAGCTGGGGCCGGCGGGCAGAGACAGGCTTCCTTCGATGATAACAGGGTGTCGGAAGCTCTGCTCCATCCTCAGATTCTGCCCAAACACTGGGCAGCAGCCGCTTCTGCAACAAAAGATGCGGTGCTATGGCATCCTGGTGCCACGACCCATACCCATTGTGCCCTATTCAACGTGCAAGCTGATCCTCCATTAATCCCAGTCTGGCATCAGTTTATGTATGAGCCCCTCCTCCCGGAGCACTACCAGTGCCACCTAGAGCCCATTCATCCCAGCACAACGTCTGATAGTCCTCATCCAAACCAATGTCCTCTCCATCCCTGCCAAGCTGCAGGAACTATCTGGCCTGCCCAGACCTCCTAGGCACTGGAGTGCCTGGCCCAACTTATCCTCCCCACTGGACCCTTCCTGCTCCACCCACCATGGCAAACTGCAGGCATTGGCGCCAACGGCATTTCTGGCGCTTCTGGTTGCTGCCTCCAAATTTGGGCTTGTCACAGCAGAAATCACAGCGGCCACAGTCTGTCCGCCGCAGGCAGGCTGCGCAGGACCCACACTTTCGGTTCTGCCGCCGGTTCGTGTAAGGCTGCTAGAGGTGGAGAAAGGGGCCATCACTAGGACTAGAAGACACGCTCAATCCCCATTAACAGTGTTGTCCCTGCTGTTCCTCCATTAGCCCTACTAGAGGAGCAAATCATCCTAACTGCACTCTTTACCCACTAGTCCACCATTATGTTTGCTAGTCCAAGACAGCCACCATCACTGTACTGGCCAGCCCTCGATACCATCAGTATTTTGGTTGCTCTGCCAACGCTAATAATCATCACTATCTCTAGTCTCCCCCACCTCCCCAATTCCAATAGGATTTTGCTGACACCCTCTATTAGCTCCCATCGCTGTGCCTACTATGCCTACATAAACCCTAGCTGCTGGACCTATTGTTTTCATCAGTCTCATCACTGTACCTACTAGTCCTGCATCAACCCAACCAGTGTTGGCACGTGTGGCACTGTCACTGTGTCTGCTCATCCCATACTACTGCCCTCTCACTCCCATTCTCTGCTCATTCCACACCAGTACCTATCACTGTGCCTTGCTGTTCACCTATTAGGCCCATTATAGCATCTGCTTCTTTAAGGTTAACCAAGTACCCTGGAAGAGTCTAGGCTTATCGTGTCCAGGTAGGGTGGGGCCACTCACTAGCTCGTCCTCGTCTACACAGTAATAGATGAACTCAGCAGGTGGCGAGGGGGCCAGGGCTCTGGGGTGCTGCAGAGGCAAATGGGGCGGGGTCAGGGTACATACTGAGTAAGATTAGGGTTGGATCTTTCCCCTGCCCCCAGGCCTCACCAGCTCTGTGGGTTCAGGGGGCTGCAAAAGGGATGGTGGAGGCAATGCTTGGGTTTGGGGGCGCCGCTGGGCAGCAATCTTGGGGTCACAGCCTCCTCTGCGGCGGCCAAGTTTGCCCTAGATGAGAGCCGAAAAGAGTGGTGTGGGCTTGGGGGCATCGGTCAGACACAGGAAGCCTACGAGTGCAGAAAGCATGCGTGGGACAGGTAGGCAGAGTATGAAAAGGGGCACTCACAGCAGGGGGAGCCACAGGCAGGGGAGGGCGTCGCTGACATCGTTGATGGTGGCGCCGGAGGCGGTGGGCAAGGTGCTGGCAGAAAGGGGAAGGTAGGCAGGGGCAGGGAGGTGAACATGGGGTAGGGGAGAAAAAGGAAACATGAGGTAGGTAAGGCCAGGTGGGGAGGAAGCAGCAGCAGCACCAACTCGTTAACAGTAGAATAAGCTCTGCCCCAGCCCTGGCCCCACCAACCTCACTCACCCGCAGGCAGCGCCGCTGGACGCACCTCCACTGGCGCCTGAGACCTGGGCGGGGTGGGCGGAGGCAGACTCGGCAACAGCCACAGTCTTCTCGTGTCTGACAGCCCCGGCACACTCCACACCCTCGGCTCTGTGGGTTGGGCCGCAGGCGTGACGGATGGGGCCAGGAGCGTGAGGGCCAGGGGCCAGAAGCGTGAGGGTCAGGGTCTAAGGATCATACTAGTCCCATGATGGGCAGGGCCCAGGGAGAGCTTCAGGTCCACCCCACCTGACTGTGCCCGACTCACCCTTTCCACAATCCGGAGGCAACGTCTCCGCTCACACTTGCAGAACAGCCCGGATGCCACATCTTGGGGCAGCTGCAGCAGGCAGGTGGAGCAAGTCCCGCAGTCCTCGGTCACCTGGCAGGCCACACACTCCCCACAGCCCACACGCTGCCAGGAAAGGGTGGGGTGAAGTCATGGACCCAAGCAGGGTGCCCCCTAAAAGCACTGTCCCTGCTATGTCTGCTGACCTCACATTAGCCTTCATTAGTGTGTTTGCTAGTCTCCCATTAGCCTCATCACTGTATCTGATAGTTACTAATTAGTTGCCATCATTGTGTCTGCTGGCCCCTTGCTTAACCTCATCACTGTATCTGCTGACAGCCCTTTACTACTAACAGTATGTCTACTGACCCACAGCCAGCTCCCTATAGAATAACCAACACCCTGCACACCTATCACCATTCCTTCAGACTCTGCATCAGCGCTCTGCACATCTTGCTCCCACCACTGGGTTGTGAAGAGCCCCCATAATAAGAGCACACTTACCTTGAACATTCTCTGCTCTCGGTTGAAGGCAATTCTCTGTGCTGGGGGGAGATAAGGGAGGGAGAAAAGTGGAAAGTGAGTACCAAACACCTGACCTCATCCACTGCCTTTGCCCTGACTCCCACCATTCAACTCCAACCCAGGCCTGATACTTGCAACATTCAACCCCTAAAACACACCAGCAACCTCTGTTCTGACATCCATCATTCAACCTCCACCTTTGCCTGACACCAGGACCACTCCAGCTTCTGTGCCTCAATGCTCATCCCCCAGGGGCCACTTACCTCGGCAGTCCTTGCACAACGTCTTGAGCCGTTGCCTCCTCGTACAATCTACTGAGAAGCTGATTCCACAATTCTCGCAGCACCTGGGACAGGAAAGGTTAAGTGTGCCCCAGACACAGCCCCGACTTACTTGGCTCACCCCAGGCCAGCACTCACCCAGGTGCAGGCAATGAAGCTGGGGCTGTGTCAGTGTCAGCCTTGGTCTCATTCCCCAAGGCCTCCTTCTTGACCTCATCCCTGTTGGGTCCAACCTGACACTGCTGAGCTTTGACTGGCCTTGAAGGCTTCTTCCGCTTTCTGCCACGGACAGTTAAAGCATGGGCCTGGAGATGGGAGTTGAGGGCAGAATAATGTAAGTCAATGGGTAGGGGATGGGTAAGTGGCTGTCACAGTGACCCCTTCCTGAGCACCCCACATCATGGAGTACCTTGGGGGTTGGATAGCATAGGACACCTTGCTTGAAGTCAAAGAGGGTGAGGTCACACGCGGGGCCCAGGTATCGGGTCAGCTCAACTTTGCTTCGGATCCGGTCTCCTGTGGGGCTAAGGGTGGACCAAAAAGGGTTGGTACCCAAAATAATTCACTACCACTCCACCCATACAACCCTCCCACAGGGTAACAGACTTATAGGGTGGCAGGATACAGTAGGCACCCTGGACCACATCTGTAAAACCTACCCAGGCCCTGCTCCAAATAACCTTGAATAGTAGGAATATAAAATATGAACATAAATATCAGCATGTATACAAACATTAATGGTTTGCATGGATATGAATACACAGGTAGTCCCCAACTTACGATGTATTTGAGTTACGACGAATACACTTACGACCGTCCGTTTGATTTTTTTGTGTGTGTACATCTTATTGTTAATAATATGTACTACAGGCAATGTTGTAGCACGTAATTTGCTGATGTTATTCTCAGATGTTCGCTCGCAGATGTTCAGTGTATCTGGAACACTGCATCTTCCTGGGAGAAGTTATGGGAAAATGTATGCAGGGGATATGGAAAAAATTGCTGAGTTATGTGAACACACTCCAAGCATTTGATCAAGATAATATGAAGGAAGGGATCAGTTGAAAAATAGTGCATATGGCAAAAACGCTGAATTTAGAACTTAATATCATTGATGTGGAACAGCTCACAAATCACTAATATGGGGAACAGACAGATCAAGACTAAATAAATTTTGAGTAGGAAAGACATTCTGAAGAAGAGAAATAAAGAGCAAGAGGAAGGAGAGACAATGTCAAAAAATCTTCCAATGAAAAGACTACCTGGAGTTTTTCCTATACTAAATCAGGGGCTTCGATTGCTTGAACACATGTACCCAAACACTAATTGCTTTGCTAAAGTCGATAAGCAGATTTGGGAAGCAGTGAGATGTTACTGTAAAATATATGAAGGAAAATAAAGAACCATCCAGGCAATTCTCACTAATTTTCTGACTACAAACACCAACCCCACCTCCAGGGATAATCCAGATGATTCAGAACTTTTCACAAGTGAAGTTACTACTAGAACCAACAAAATACCAACACTGTCCAATTTTTCATCATTAAGAGTAAATTTTTTTATTTGTGTATTTTTTAATGTATATATGTTTGTACTAAAACATATCTGTAAGTTTATATGTAACGTTTCCAATCGCAAAAGCAAATAAAGACCAACTTTATAAAGATACTGATAAAAAACAATAACAAGAACTTAAAAAAATGTGATATTCAACTTCTATCAGAACCGACTTACTACCTGTACTTATAACACATAACATGTAATAATACCATGACATGTAAATATACAGAAACATAAATGTTATATAACACATAAATATGTTAACAATACATCTTTTCAATGGACCATCTTTTCAAGCATGCCTGTATACCTCTGGAATATGAAAACAGGATCTCCTTCCAGAGCAAAAGGAGGTCACAGTCACTATCCCGGTATTATAAAAGAATTGATTCCCTATGCTCAAGGTTCTTCTGTAACACAACCCAGTGCATATGCAGGTGCCATTTAGCCCTCTTCACATCACCCTGTGAGAACTGGCATGAGGAGAACCAGTGCAAAAATTATATTCTAGGTACTGCTATTGCTGTGAGTAGTAAACTGTCTTTAATCTCTGACCCCGGAGTCTCAAATCTTCCAGTAAAAAACTCACTTCAATAGAGTCGATTTCAACTCACAGCAACTCCCACTGGGTTACCATGGCCGCACATCTTTACAGAAACAGACTGCCTCATCTTTCTTCCACAAAGCAGCTGGTGGATTCAAACCACCAACCTTTTGGTTAGCAGCCAAATGCCTTAAACACTATACCACCAGAGCTCCTTCTAATGGCACCACAAAATTGTTATACGCTCATGTGTTACCTTCCCCTAAGGGTAAAATCTCAAGACTTTTCTATTGGGAAAGCAGCCTATTTCACCTGGACATTCTAATCAGAGCTTTGAACCTAGAACTTTCCCTGATAATGAAGGCTAGGTACTAGGCCTCCCTATGTCCCAGTTTCTTCTTCTCCTTCCTTATCAGGCAAACTCTTTCCTTGTTCTGGATACACAGTAAACAATCTTCGTACTGCTTACTATGTACATTATATGGCACCTGGCCAATTTTCATGCTATTTCAGTCCCTGCCAGGAAGGGCCACCACCCATCTGTCAGTTTGTCACACTGTGGTGCCTTCATATTGCTATGATGCTGGAAGCTATACTGTTATTTCAAGTATCAGCAGTATCACCCATGGTGATCAGGTTTCATTCAGCAGAGCTTCCAGACTCACACAGACTAGGAAAAAATGCCTCGCAATCTACTTCCAAATATTCCATTAGCCAATGAAAATCCTGTGGGATACCATCTGATACAGTGCTGCAAGATGAGCCTCCTAGGCAGGTACTCAAAATATACAAGACATACTAACAAT
Source organism: Orycteropus afer afer (assembly GCF_000298275.1). Classification (NCBI taxonomy): domain Eukaryota; kingdom Metazoa; phylum Chordata; class Mammalia; order Tubulidentata; family Orycteropodidae; genus Orycteropus; species Orycteropus afer. The sequence continues at coordinate 2,107,453 of NW_006921700.1, read as the reverse complement.
CATGAAGATGGCTTAGGAGCAGGAAAAATTTCAGTGTGTTGTACATGGGGTTGCCATGAATGAGAGCCAACTCAATGGTAACTAACAGTAGCTGGGGAGGTGATGAAGTCCCTCATCTGCAAGAAGAGGGCTGTGTGCAGACCACCAATCCTGTGCTGGCTGTGGAGTGAGACCCACGGATCATGTGGGTCTGATGCCCACACAAGGAAATGACTGTGACCTGCCTCTTTTCTATGTGAGTAAAGTATTATTCCAATCAGTGCCTGTATTGACTTGTGTCTTTCTTGGCCATCTTGGACCCTGGCTCAACACCTTCATAGTTCTTGACAACCATATTTATGTTTATGTACTGTTTTTCAGAGTCATAGGCTGTTGTTAACTGCCATCAAGTCGACTCAAGCTGACTCTGACTCATGGCAACACCATGTGTGCAGAGAACTGTGCTCCGCAGGGTTTTCAAGGCTATGACCTTTCCGTAGAAGATCATCAAGACCTGTCTTCCAAAAAGCTGTTGGGTGGGCTCCAACCATCAACCTGCTGGCTAGCAGTCAACTGTTCAACATTTGCATATTGTTGTTGTCATGTGCCATGAAGTTGATTCTGACTCAAAGGGATGCTGTAAGACAGAGTAGAACAGCCCCCTAGAGTTTTCCTAGGCTGTAATCTTTATAGGAGCAGATAGCCAAGTCTTTCCTCCCATTGAGCAGGGTGGTGGGTTTGAACCACTGACCTTTCAGTTTGCAGCTGAGCGCTTAATCATTGAGCCATAAAATTACATAAATATGTGGATAACTGTGCAACTAACTAAAAAGTAATCATATTTGTAATCTTAACATATTCCTCTAAAAAACTGGCAACTTAAAGATGAAGACTCAAAAAGAGCATAGTAAGTTTACTATCTATAGCACTAACAAATTCTAAGACATGTGTCAACATTTGTTTACAAACTTAAAGACTTGCATACCTACCTGTTTACATGTATAATTTTAACCCCTCACACACCATACCCTGAGTCCACCCCACCGTTAACCAGGCTCACCCCTATCCCTAACTCTGCCCACAACCCACCCAGTACCTCTGGTAATAAGTGTCGGAACGTCCGCAGGTAGCCCCCGACTTGCGAAAGACCTCTCGGCGCTTCCAGCCTGGGCCCAGGGCTGGGCAATCCAGCCAGTCCTCAGCCATGGGGGCCACGAGAAGGGACAGAGGCCTGTGAGTTACGGTAGGGAAAATGGGGAAAACTGAGGAAGGGATTTGTGCCCCAGTAAACACACATCCTGAGGATTCATTAATACTAATTCAGGTAACCAGCCCATCCACAAGAGAAACTGCTACTCCTTTCCTACTCCTTCCAATCCTGGGTCCACGAGCTCCCTGATTTGTTCCCATTCTTGACCTGGTAGCCTGTACTCCTCCCCATCCTTGACCCAAGGACCCCCATTCTGTTACCACAGTATCTTGATCCCCTATTCCTTCCTAGTCTCAACCTGAGAGCCCATCATTTCCTCCCACTACCAACCAAGGAACTTTTCAATCTTTTCCCTCATTCCTCCTCACTCCTCCTTGTACTTGACCCAGGAGACACTCCTTGTCTTTGACCCAAGGGCCCTTTTTCCTTCCGTCTGTCAGTCTGAGACCCCCTATACTTCCAGTCCTCAGCATGAGAGGTCTCATTCCTCCCCATCCTCTGAGAAAGAGACCTCATTACTCTCACCCTGACACAGGTCCTCAATACTTTACCTCAGTATTCTGACCATATACTCTCATCCACTCAAAAGTCCTCGATTTCTGCTCTTCATTGTTTTAACACTCCCACATACCTCCGCAGTGATACCGCCTCGGAAACCCAAGGAGGAGTCGCTATGAGTCGCATTCGACTAGACGGCAGTGAATTTGGTTTTCTGGTTTTTACCCCTCTCAGCTACTTCAGTTTTATGAACTCTATTTTCCCTGCCCGAGAGCCCCCAACTCATCCAGATCCTTGGCCTGAACAGACACTTATTCCTTCCCTTCCTCCTGGAAGTCTCCCATCCCTCTCCGTCTTCAGTTCAAGAGCCCCCGCCTCATTATTTTCTCCCTCAGTGTTCTGACCCAGTTTGTCCCCAATCTCAGCCAGAAAATCAGACTCCTTTCCTCTATAACCAAAAACCCCTACTCCTCTTCTTCTACCTTCTCATTCTCCATTCCTCTCTCATCAGCCGAAAAACTCTGCTTTTTCTCCTCAGCATTCTGACTCCTCCCACATTCCTGTCCTCACCTAGAGATCGTGTCATCTGTCAGCGTCTGATCCCCTATTCCTCCTCATCCTACATCCGAGCACTCTACTCCTACCTTTCAAGCATGCCAACGCCCCCATTTCTCTCCGTCATCGGCCTAAAAGCCCTTCAATCCTCCCCTTCAATTTTCCCCATCCTCGTCCAGGATCCCGACACTCCTACTTGTCAGCGTTCCATGCCCCATTCCTCTCTTTCAGCATCCCGACGCCGCCATTCCTCCCTCTCACCGGTCTGAGGGCCCTTCATTCCTCCTCGTCAGCTTTCTGAGCCCCAATTTCCCTCCACTCTCCGCCTAGGCGCTCCCTACTTCCACTCCTATGGCTGTCTCACCAGCTCTGCGACGGGCTGATAGCTTCCGTCGCTCTAGGCCTGCGGACCCATGGCGAGACGCCCGCCTGCCCGTTTCGCCTTCTACTCTCCCTCCTCCGCAGCCGCCTCTCTGAAGCGGTAGCTGTCGCCGCTCCAGCCGTTCGTTGCTTCCGGAACCGGAAATCCGCTGCCTGCCTGTTGGGCACCGCCCCTGGCCAGACGCCTGCGTACTAATGCCCCGACAGTGCGTGCCCTTAGTGGGGAAGCTCCCACGCCTGCGTACTTATGTTCCACACCTGCGCGCGCAAGTTGCGGACCTGCTGCGCCGGCGCGGTGACATCCAACTGCGGCTCGCTCCCTCAGCGGAGAAGCTGCAGCACCCGCGCATCTAGCCAGGCTATCCCCATCCGGAACGTACTACCCCATTACCACCTTATTCGCGCCTGCGCTGTCTGATGCCAAACTAAGGGGGCGTGAAGGCCTAGGGTTACGCCTACGTTCTCTAGCCCTATCCAAGAGCACAGGAGGAAAGGGACGGAGAACACTGGAGAAGCGCTAGCGCACTTCGCTTCTGACAGACCTGCGCTTTGGGCTTTCCTCTTCTGTCCGAGGGGAGTGTCAGGGGCTGGGGCTGCGCCAGCGTCCCCCTCTGCCACCTCTCGCCTGGTTCGCACCACTACCCTCCGTTCCTCCAACTATCAGTTCCTCCAACTGGTCTTGGTGTCCTAAAGTCGTGGATTGTTGTTTTGTGCCCTCGAGTTGGACCTGACTCATAGCGACCCCTCCTTGGGGTTCCTAGGCAGTATCACTAGGGAAGTAGATTGCCCTATCTGCCTTCTGAGGAGTGGCTGGTGGGTTTGAACCGCCAGCCTTCTGGCTAGCAGTCAAGTGCCTCAGGCACTACGCTACCAGAGCTCCCAAAGTCGTGGGAGGGAGAGGAAACCGAGTTACACCTAGCGCAGGCCTCACCACCTTTCTAGGAAACTGGAGAAAGGTACCATGCCTCGCCACAAGTAAACAGTAAGCGTGGCTGTGCGACTGAGCGGGGTCATGTCCACCCCTCTAAGGTCTTGCTGCAGGACTGAGTCAACCCTACAAAGGACAGGGGCTGGGTGTCAGGCACTGAGTGGGCTCCTGCTGTATATATGCCCCAAACGAGGGTAGAGGATTGTGTCCATTGCTTAACATACCTCCGGTCTGGAGAATATTAACACACCCAATCAGCCACACACTTAAGGAATGCTAACTCAGTGCTAACTGTCCCAAAATAAGCTGATAACCTTGGGGGTCTCCCTCTCCGGGCATATCCCCACAGCTCAAAGGAGTCCTACAGAGCACAGAGTGGGTGTCAACTGCATACTCATTTCCCACTCATGTACCGCTGCTGTTATGTTCCATCAAGTCAGTTCCAACTCACAACCACCTTAAGTACAGCAGAAGTAAACGCTGCCCTGCGCCGTCCTCACAATCCTTGCTGTGTCTGAGCTCATCATTGCAGCCACTATGTCAGTCCATTTCGTGGAAGGTCTTCCTCTTTTTTGCAGACCCTCATTTTACCAAGCATGATGTCCTTCTCCAGAGATTGGTCCCTCCTGGTAACATGACCAAATATGAGACGAAGTCTCGCCATCCTCACTTTTAAAGTACATTCTGGCTGTACTTCTTCCAAAATAGATTTTCATTCTCTGTCCAGTATATATTCAATAATCTTCACCACCATAATTCAGCATGCAGCCCCTCCCAAATATAGGTATACCACTGCCCATCTTCCCCAGCAGTTTGGGGCACAAATGCTGCCAGAGACAAGTCTGGAGGCCATGAGAAACTGTCTTCCTTGATTTTTCCAAATTTTATTAACAAAACCCAGGGAGGGTGGAGTTAATGCCTTACTCTATGGTCCCACCCAGGCACAGAGGATGGAAAGACACAAGGACAGACAGGAATGGGGAAATTCTGAGACCCTCTGATGGGTGGCCAAATGGTAGATGCCACAGGGAGAAATTCAGGGATCCTCAGAGAAACAGCTGAATGGAGGAGCAGACACATGGGTGATTCCGCCAGGAATGCAGGGTGTGAAGGTGCCTGGGCAAGTGAGGCTCAGCGGTCAGCACTGGATCGAAGGTCGGTCGTGAGTGGGTCATGCTGGATCGTTTGGTGCAGCATCAGAGCCAGTAACCCTGCCCGGTTTGTCATGGCTGTGCGTACATTGCGCTCCTGCTCAAACAGCTCATCTAGCTTGTACCACTGTTGGGAACAGATGGAGCCATGAGAAGGAGCTCCTGAAGTCCAGACTGCCCTGGCCACATCCAGCATCCAGACCTACCACACGCACACGCTCCAGGTCCACCTCAGCACGGCGCAACTTCTCCCAGCAATAATGGCGGTTGCACTGGCGCTTCGGCAGACGGCAGAAGTCTCCTGTGAGCTCAAACACATCACGTACGAGTGGGCACCCACATACCTCATCAGCTGGCACCTGCAGGAAACCAGTGAGGATGTATGGAGGGTGATGATCAGGGAGGAGGGGAGAAATGGGGGATGACCAGAAAGGAGGAAAAGAATGGAAAGAGTTCAGGCAGGAAGTAGGGGAGAGTGAAGGGACAGGAAGAAAGCAGAGAATGAAAAAAAACAAGAGAAAGGAGGAATAGAAGACAATCACTAGAGAGGAAGAATATAAAGTGCTCAGGCAGGGAGGAAGAAGGGACTGAAAGGCTGAGCAAGGAGAACATACATGAGAGTCAGTGAGGAAGGCAAGAGTGAAAAACAGTCTGGGAAGAAGAGGAAAAGTGATGGCTCAGGGAGTAGGCTTGGGACCATAGTCGCAGAGGACATCTAGCTCAGTTGGCGTAACATATTACACAAAAACATTGTTACATATTCTATTTTAGCAAGTAGCAACTGGGATCCTAAAAGCTTGCAAGTGGCCATCTAGATGCAATGATGGGTCTCTCCTCATCCAGAGAAAGAATGAAGAAAACCAAAGACATATGGGAACAATTAGTCCAAGCAACTGGTACACCATGCAATCCTTAGCCTATGTGACTATGAGACCAGAAGAACTAGATGGTGCCCAGCTACCACTGTCAAACACTAGGCGGGAGATCTATGTAGGAGATCCTGGATACAGTGGGAGAAAATGTAAAACAAAACTCAAAATCATTTTAAAAACCAAAGGGACCAGGTTTCCTGGTTAGATAGAGCCTGGTGAAACCACTGAGACTATGGGCTCTAGCTGCCCTTCAGGTCTGGAACTGAACCCACTCCTTTGGCTTCCAGCCAAACAAAAGACAGGCAAATGAATTGAACATTTATATAAGGTAGAGACACTCCTTGGAGAGATCAATCATAGGAGAACAGATAGGCTGTGTATGCACAGGGAGACAGCTCAGTGGGCAGTTCATGAGAGGTCAGGACACAGAGGAGAGGTAACTATGGGGAGCAGATGAGAGGGAAGCTGTCACATTGTGGACAACTGTAGTCAATGTCATGAGACAAGGTGTGTATATGCTGCTGTATGGAAGGTGATTTACTCTGTAAACTCACACAAATCACAATTAAAATTGAAAAACGAAAAGTGATGGCACAGGGAAAAGGTTAGGAATATGAGGCACTGAGACAGGAAAAGGGAAAGGCATGAAGGATGATTAGGGGGTAAACAGGAGGAGTGGAAGGAAAAGGGAAGGAGTGAGGGAAGTCAGGACGGAGAAGAGGGATGGATGTGGGGCAGTAAGGCAGTGAGGAGAGGCAGAACAGAGAGAGCCGAGAGGAAGCCTTACTTTGGGGTCCCGTGAGTGTTCAGGACACAGCACCTGCAGCCGTTTACAGTATGTCTTGCTCTGAGGATTGTAGACATCACAGAAGAGGCGAGTAGCCCTGGGGTTTTGGAGCAGAGTGGTGAGGGAGAGGAGGGCGGTCCCATCTAAATTTGCCCATACCACATCCTGTCCCAGCTCCACCCACATTCCACTTCTGACCCAACCATTATTACTCTGCTCCTCTAACCCCAAGTGGCACCCACACTCACCCCTCGATGCGTGTGGGGTACATGGACCCAAAAGACGTCTGGCTCTCATACTGGAGAGATGAGCACAAAAGGAAGGAACTGGAATGTGGCTGCATGCCCTCCCAGACAACCAATGTGTCCACACGGGGCCCAGTGATGTTCCCATACTATCCGCCCCCTCAGACTGACACCCCAACCTTGGCGTAGCAGCGTTCCATGTGGCGCAAGGCAACACGTGGGTTGATGGGGTGCCCACAGGAGACGCAGAAGATCTGCAGGTCTGTGTCATCACTGTCACCCTCATTGCTCTGTGTGGGGTGGAGAGAACGATGAGGCCAGGCAGGACCAGGTACTAGGCTGAAGCCCGCTGTGCCCACCATGCTCACCTCTTCATCCTCACGTACAGCCTGCTGCTTGGCACGCAGAATGATGGCCTCAAGCTCATGGAATCGGCGCTCCATTTCCTGCAGGCGGGTGCGGGCACTCTGCTGCTCACGCCGAATGCGTTCCAGCAGCTTCTTGCCATGCTCCTCTGCGATGCAGGGGCTCTGCTGCCACTGCTGGATGCGCTGGGGGAGGATCTCGTAGATGCGGCTGCAGGGAGGCAGCGGGTGAGGTGCAGGCAAGGACAGTGGCAAGTAACAGGACTAGTAAGTGCAGTGACTAAAGGAAGGCAGAATGGATGGGTGACTGGTGAAAAGATAACAGAGACTAGCAGATGAACAGGTAGATGGCTTGATGGATGAGTGAGTGGGTAGATAGGTGTTTAGTTGATTGAATGGTGGATATGCTGTTGACTGGTAGACATACAAATGGCTCCGGTCATGCGCTTCCTTATACCACCTGACCCCCTGAAATGACTCACTTGGCAGCCAGCTTCATGCCACAGTCATCTGAGCAATACTTGGAGCTGGGCTGGGCAGGGCGCACACAGCCAGGTCCCAGGCACTGCGGTAGCGTTGCAGGGTCCTTGGCATCAGTCCGCTCTGGGTGTTTCCATTTGTCTTTGTGCTTCTGCTTCTGCCGATGCCGCTTGTATCTCTCCTCCTTCTGTGAGGAGAGGCAGGTCAGGCCAGAATGGAGTCAAGTCGGTCCCAGAGTCTACCATTCTACCCATTGTGGCTTTGGCCCACTTAGCCTCGACTTCTGCCTCTCCCCATCCCCATGCTGGCCTCTGCCTTCCCATGCTCCAGTGCGTGCTCCCTCTTCGTCACCTTCTTCTCAGACTTCTTCTCCCGGCGCTTCACATGTTTCACTTTTACTGCCCTCTTCCGCAGTGCAGGATCCAGGAATGAAGACTCCTCTGTGTCACTCATCCAGGGCTGCAAGCAAGGCATGACCCATGACAACCCCACCACATACTCATTTCCCAAATCAGTCTTCCATGCCCTCTGCCTCCTCTCTCCCTCTGCTCTGTAACTTCCACCATCGGACACTCCTGCCCGCTCACCAAGCCATGGTCATCAAAGGCTCCTGCACAGAAGTCCTGGTAGAGGTCAGGGTCCAGTGGTAGGTCCTCATCTGAGAGTGGCTCAGGTGTGGCCGTAGCCTCAGGTGGCTCCTTGACTGCTGATGGCACCACAGCCCCCTCATCCTCACGGATGCGCCCCAGCTTCTGTGATGGCTGTGGCTGCTGCTGGGTGGGCAAGGGCCGGCGGGGCCTTGGCAGGGACTCTGAGGGCGTCACTGGCGAGAGCTGCAGGGCAGAATCTCAGGACTGGCCCCGACCACCCAGCCCGCATGCACCACCCCGCCCTGGAGGGCTGGACTCACCGAGGAAGGGAAGTACTTGTAAGACTCCTGTGCAGGCAGGAAGAAGGGCCAGGTCAGCCCCAGGTGGATAGGGGTTGGCCCCACCCCAACCCCTCCCTGCCCTCACTCATCTAGTCCTCCCTTGCCTTCCCGGATACACCTGGCCCCATCCCACCCACCAGAACATGCTCAGCCCTGTCCCACCTGTAAACACCCTGCCCACTCAAACATATATGGTGCTGGGAGACTCCTGCCAGCTCAGCATCTAGTCAAGCCCCATCTATCTCAATGTGGCAGGCCATTCCCACCTGCCTGGCTACAACCCAGCCCGCTCAAGCCTAAACTCAACCAACCTCTCCTAGACCCCACCTGACCCTGCCCAGCTCCACCCATGCTCACCCGGGCCCGAAGCTGGCACTGGCGTAACCGGCATTTCTGCCGGATCTTGTTAGGACCCCCAAACTTCTTCATGTCCCGGCAGAAGTCACAGTGGCCACAGTCCTCAGTGCGACGACACGCCTCACACTCACCGCACATGCGGGCTGACCGTTTAATCTGCTGCTGCTGCTGGTGATGCTGGGGAAGGTGTCAGAAACAGAAATCAGGAACCCAGGCAGGACACAGGATGGAACTACCTCACCCATGCTGACCACCAAAGTCACTTACTTGACTGGGTGTGGGCACCAAGGGCTGTGGAGAGGCTTTGTGGGGTGAAGCAGAGCCCCGAGCAAGTATGGCCCCGACCCCTGTCCCAGACCCTGCCCGGCGCTGCAGATCCGGATCCGGGGCAGGCCTCTTGCGCCCTCCACCCTCATCCCGGGGCTCACTGCTGTCCCGCTCACTGCCATCCCGCTCCCGTGACTTCTTGTGCCGATAGCGGATCTCCAGCTTAGGGTCTTTCTCTGTGGGGTAGAAGGTGGGGCCAATGTGGTTTAGCATTGGGGAGATTTGGGTGGCCCCAAAACTTTCTTTTTCCTTCTCTTCCTATCCCACCCACCTACTCCAGCTTCCTGCTCCAGAGCCGCTCCCTCCTGCTGGACCCTCTGTCAGCGCTCGCAGTGGAGTCCCAGCTTCAGCTCACCACAAACCAACAATCGCTCTGCCCACAGACACATCATCACTATTCCCCATTACCTCCCCCATTATGGTTCCGTCCTCCTCCTCACCCCTCAAAGTCCCACCTGCCTGCTCTGTCTATCCCACCCCCCCTCACCTCGGCACTCCCGACAGTACCACTCCCGGATGGCTTTGGCCATCTTCTCAGTGATCCGGATGCAGTCCCCATGGAACCACTCATTGCAGTTGTCACACCCACTGCAGAGGATGGGGCAGGTGGTGGAAATATGAGGGCCTAGCCCCACCAGCTTCACCCAACCCCGCCAGGTTTTATCAACCCCACCCACCTCTCCCTGGCTCACATCATGAAGCAGTTGATGTCCGGCTTGCGGCAGATGCAGTAGATGGGTGCGTTCTCCCCGTTCTCCGACTTACTGTCCTCCCCAGCATCTGGTGGCTCTGGGTCTGAACCATCGCCCTCCTGTAGGATTCCCCATTATGGCTCCTCAAAGAACTCCCAACGTGGCACCACATCCCCCTCATTACAACTCTATCATGGCTCACCACCAACACTCATTCTACCCAGGATTACCACCGTGGCACCCCATAAAGCTCCCCACTGTGGTCCTTGCAGACCCTCCATGACTCAGCAGTGACACCCCATTACTCTGCCTATAAATCCCTCTTCACTCTATCCCAGACTTTCCATCACATCCTACCACTGACATCCTATGATTTTATCCAGACTCCCATAACGAATCATCACTAACAGCCTAACTCACTATATACTGGCCCTACCCACGGACTGGCATCACAGGTTCCCATAGACATCCCATGATTTACCTCTCAGAGCCCCCCACCACAGTTCCCCGGAGATTTCCCATTATTTACCCCCACAGACACGCCCCCCCCCGGACTCTCATCACACGGCTCACTAAAAACCGTTCAACACGGCTCATCACAAACCCCCGATCTGCCCAGAGAACCCCTCATCACGGTTCTCCACGGAACCGCCGTCAGATTCCCATTAAGGAGCCCCACCTGGCTCATCACAGAACCCTCTTAACATGCTCACCACAGACCCCAATCGTTCTGCCCAAAGAGCCCTGGTGAGGCTCGTCACGGACCTCCATCATTCTGCCCAGATTCCTGTTACCGCTCACCACGGACCCCCAGGCGTCTGCCGTCGGACTCCACCATTATCCATCCCACCGACCTCTATAGCCGAACTCCTCCCCGGACTCAGTACTCACCATATCTCCGCTCCCCGCGGACCCTCTCGCAACCGCGTCCAGCGATAAGAGAAGCTCTACAGACCACCCTATTACGACCGCGGCCGTTGCAAAGGCGCCTTACAACCACTTCCGCTTCTGGTCGCCCCAATCGGGCACCGTACCCTATTGCGCAAGCTCTGTGTTGCTACTCCGCGGCAAACAAGATGTGCTCCTGCCTAGAGCTCTGAAGGGAATCTTAGGGGCCGCCATCTTGGATATCGCATCCGTACGGAGGTCGAGTCCATACATTCTCTTAAAACATGGCAGCGCCTATGTCGTAGCTTTCCGGTAGGCGCTGCCACCTTGTCTGTAGAGTTCGTACACCGGCCGTTTGACGTCGACGTTAACAAGGAATATGGCTTTATTGCGAGACTTCACGAAGACTCTGTCATCTTGAAGATCGATTCCGTAAGGTGGCCAAGATCATACATTCACAGCCAACAAAGCAGCGTCCAAGTCGCGGTTTCCGCGAAGGCGCCGCCATCTTGATGGTTGATTTCGTACGCCGGCCGCTTGTACTAAGCAAAGCGGCCGGCTGACGAAACATGATCTGGATCAAATCTTTCATTCATTCCTCCACTCCCTTTTTCTTTCCACATGCCTTAATGGGGCGCAGACAGGCTGTTCGTCTTAGGCTAGAAATCAGTCCTCTCTGTTATGTCTTTGACTTCACCTCACACCACAGTTTACGCCTTCGTGCCTCCTCGCTAGTCTTCACTGTCCAGCCTCAGGGCCTTTGCACTATTTACAGGACCAGTCTCATCCTGGTGGCACATTGGTTGAAGCGCTCCACTGCTAACCTAACGGTCAGGACTTGGAACCGCCAGGCGCTCGATAGGAGAAAAATGTGAAGTCGGCTTCCGTAAAGATTTCCACCCTTGGAAACCCTATGGGACAGTTCTACTCTTTCCCCCAGGGTCACTGTAAGTTGTAATCAATTCGCCTGCAACTGATTTGGTTTTCGTTTTTCTCACCCTCAGGATCAGTCACGATCAATAATGGAAGACCTTAAACGATGGTAGTAGTGGGTCCTGTTGAGAAGTGGCCGGACCGGAAGTAGAGTTTGAAGTCACAGACAATATGACTTTACCAAAGTCCTCCCTTCCACATCCAATCACCAGAGACCATTTTCTCTTGTTTTATCGCGATCTCCCAATATTCTCTCCTGTAAAGATAATTTCTTTACGTTTTTATTTAAATTACGTGCACTAACACTGCCATCATGGGAGCTCTGGTAGCATAGTGCCTAAAGCACTTGACTGCTAATCAGAAGGCTAGCGGTTCAAACCCACCAGCCACTTCTGGGAAGGAAGATGGGGCAATCTACTTCCGTAGTGACACTGCCTCGGAAACCCAAGGAGGGGTCACTATGAGTCGGGTCAGACTCGATGGCACATAACAACAACAACAACAACAACAACACTGCCATCCAGTCCATTCTGACTCATAGCCACTCTCCTTGGGTTTCCCAGGCGGTAAATCAAAAACTGAAAATAAAACTACTATATGCCCCAGTAATCCCACTGCTAGGAATATACTAAGGCACTTGAAAGCAGCCACGTGAACAGACGTATATAAACCAGTATTCATTCCAGACTTAGTCACAATAGCCAGAAGGTGGAAACAATCTAAATACCCATCAACGAAATGAATGGATAAACAAAATGTAGTACATACATACAATGGAATACTATTCAGCCAGAAAGAAACATTATGTCCTAATACATGCTACTACATGGATAGAACTTGAACACATTATGTTGAATGAAATAAGTCAATTACAAAAGGACAAATATTGTATGAACTAACTTAAATAAAAGGAGTTCTGGTAGCACAATCCCTAATGCATTTGACTGCCAACCAGAAGGTTGGAGGTTCAAACCCACCAGCCACTCCAGACAGGGCAATCTATTTCTATAAAAATTCATCACCTTGGAAATCCAGTGGGGGTCGCTGTGAGTCGGAATCGACTCCATGGCAGTGGGTTTGGTTTTAATTTATATAAAAAGGATAAGAGGGAAGTGTATAGACACCAAAATTTATTAGTGGTTACCAGGAAGAAGAGAGGAGGAAGTTTTTGCTTATTGAGCACTGAGTTTCTGTTTGTTGTTGTTGTGTGCTGTGAAATCGGACTGGACTCATAGTGACCCCTCCTTGTGTATCCGAGGCAGTATCACTACGGAAGTAGATTGCCCAACCTTCCTTCCGGAGAGTGGCTCGTGGGTTTGAACCACCAGCCTTCTGGTTAGCAATCAAATGCCTTAGGCACATGTTACCAGAGCTCCTGATGAGTTTCTGTTTATGGTGATGGAAAATTCACATTGATTAAGGGTAACAGATGCACAGCCGATTAATGTAATTGATGTCAATAAATTGTACACCTTAAAAAGTTAAATTGGCAAATGTTGTGTGATAGATATTTTCATGGAAAACAAAAATAAGAGAAGCTGTTAAGGCTCATTAAGTATAGCCAAACATGACATGGGATTTGGTTTCTTGATTTGGAGATTTAAGGTCATGGTTTCATGGGACATCTCAGTTAATTGGCCTAGTATCATGTTTTTGGTGCCTCTGTTCCATCACCTAGATCATTGCATAGTGTCTCAGATCTTAAAAGCTTGTAAGCAGCCATCAAAGTTACAGCAATTATTTCTATTTGCCTGGAGCAGCAGAGGAAGAGGGAGAGACAGGAATAGGAGGAAGAAATGGAATATGTGCTGTTCTGGTTACCTAGTGCTGCTCTGACAAGAATATACCACCAACGGAATGGCTTGTACAAACAGGAGCTCATTCTCTTAACAGTTTGGAGGCTTTAAGTCCAAGTTCAAAGTGCCAGGCTCTCGGGGCTGGTGAAAGCCCCTCAACCTTGTGCTTCAGCTCTGCCTCCTGCTCCCGGCCCACTGAAGCTAGAAGCTTTTCTTCACTCAGACAGCTGCTGGATGGTGAGACTGACAAACCCAAGGTTGACGAGTAAAAAGGCACAGTCTCGATGTTACCAAACCACACAGCAGGCCATTAGTTCAAGTCCATCTAAAGTCCCAAGGTTGTCAGAGCATGGCAGGCTGCTGAACAATGACATGGCTACATGCAGGTTTCAAGTGTGCCATAAGCTAGAGACCATTCTCAAAGCTGTTTCTTGTATACAGGAAGCAGATCACATACCCAAACAGCTACTCAGTTGCACCAATAGATTCTACCATGTAGTTAATTAGCAATCTCACTATAGGGAATTACTACATCCAGCTGCTCAGCCCCTCAACCAGGCCTAGCCAAGTTGACATACAAACTTAACCACCACATGTGCTTAATTGCTCCCATGAAAAATTGCTTCCTTTGCCATAAAGCCAGAATTAGATGATGCCCAGCTACCATTACTGCACATTGTGATCAAAAATTCTATAGAAGAATCTTGATCAGAAGGGGGGAAGTGGAAAAAAATACCAAATTCTCACAGAATCCAGACTTTCTGGAGCCACTGAGGTTGGATGAACCCCCAAACCTGTTGCACTTAGATAATCTTTAAACCTTAAACTGAAAATATGGCCTGAAGTATTTATTCTTTAAACCAAACCATAAGTTAGCTGATTTAGTAAAGAAGGTTTGCCTTTACCATAATGCTCTTCTGAAGAACTACCTACCTATATGGAAGCAATTGACAACAGCAACTGGAAATTTCAAATAGGCAGCTTAGGCGGCAGAGAGTTTGTGTTAATGAGGGAGGAACAATTTGGAAAAAGGGCAAAAAATATTGTGTAACTTTAATGTAATCAATGTTACTGAATTATACATGTAGAAATTATTGAAATGGTGTGTTTTGCTTTGTATGTTGCAGTGCAGTGAATTACTTAATATGGCCCTTTTAGCCATGCATGATCTTGTAACTCCTACAAAATGATTGTGAAGGACTATGCAAATAAGGTGCATGGGGCCCAAAAGGGGGATTTAACAGCTTGCTAAAAATGCAGATGTGGTGATATACGATACAAATAAGGTGTACGGAACTTAGCGAGTTTTGCCATCCCACCAGGCTCAAAACAGAGCCAGCGCCAGAGTGTTAGGCAGTCAGAATAGGGAAATGGGCCCTAGATCCTGCTCTGGTTTCTCAACCTTAGTGGGCCCCAGTTTCAAGCTTCATACACTTCCAAACTGCTTGAATAATGTATCTTAGAAGAATCAGCACAAGGCCAGACCCTATGAGGTGGAAGGAAGTTAAAGATCTCCCAAATGTCCCACTTCTCCAAACTGCCATGCCATTCCAACATCTCTGACATGAACTCCTCCTCCTCCTCCCCTCCATAATCTCCTTCTTGTCTTAGGGTTCTGTAGTTCACTGTAATGTCTCACAGAACTTACACACTTCTAAAAGAACAGCTTATGTGGTGGTGGTGGAGGCTGGGAGGCTGGCAGGCTGGCAAGTCCTAGGTCTGTGGGTAGGTCTGGAAGATTCTCTCAAGTCACGTGGTTGCAGGGGTTGGCAAGCCAAAATTAGCAGGTCAGATGACGGCTGCTGTCTCAAGTCCAGGGGTGAGATCATGGTGAACCAAATGTAGAACCAGATCAAGAGAGTGAACCTTCCCAGAGCATTCACATATATACCCTCAAAGAAGCTAAGAGTGGTGACTTGTGTCACACCCTCCAGCAAGCTGGGACTCAAGATACATCCCACCCTAAACAGGCATGTTGTTGTTGTTGTTGTTATGTGCTGTCGAGTGGGCCCCAACTCATAGTGACCCCTCCTTGTGTTTCCGAGGCAGTATCACTACGGAAGTAGATTGCCCAACCTTCCTTCTGAGGAGTGGCTGGTGGGTTTGAACCACCAGCCTTCTGGTTAGCAGTCAAGTGCCTTAGGCACTACAGTACCAGAGCTCCTAAACAGGCATAGAGAATAGAATTTACAGTACATCACAAAATGCAGGATGATGGTTGGAAGGGCCATATTAAGCAATGCACTGCACTGCACAAACGTAAGAGCCAACCTCAATGCCTGAAAAGGACAGCAACCAATCAGAAGAGGACACAATGCTAAAATTACAAAAGGGACTTTCCTAGGTTATTTCCCCATCTGGGCATGCGCAGTTGCACACAAACTAACCTAGATTCTCATTAGCATGCAAATATAATAAATTAGCATTATGATTTTGACCCCCGTGGTGGGCAATTAAGGAGCTCTGGTAGTGTAATGCCTAAGGCACTTGACTGTTAACCAGAAGGCTGGTGGTTCAAATCCACCAGCCACTCCTCAGAAGGAAGACGGGGCAATCTACTTCCGTAGTGATACTGCCTGGGAAACCCAAGGAGGGGTCGCTATAAGTCGGGTCCAACTTGACAGCACATAACAACAACAATGATGGGCAATCAAGGAGGTTTATGGGAAGGTTAAAATGGCTGAACTGGAAAGATTAGCTGTATCAGGAAAGAAATAGAAAAAAAGATAGAATTGGTAGAATGAATTAAGGAAGTTTACCAGCAGTAGGTCCTGGCCCAAACCCAATGCCTGATATTTAGAAAATATAAGACCTCTAGCTGACCATCATCTGTCAGTTTCTTGTACTGTGGTGGCTTGCATGTTACTGTGAAGCTGGAGGCTATGCCATGGGTATTTCAAATACCAGCAGGGTCACCTGTGATGGACAGATTTCAGTGGAGCTTCCAGACTAAGACAGACTTGGAAGAAGGAAGGGGCCATCCATTTCTCAAAGAACTGGCCAGTGAAAACCGTATGAACAGCAGTGAAACACTGTCTGATATATTACTAGAAAACTTGATGAATAGCCCTGGAGCACTGTCAGATATAATGCCAGAAGATGAGCCCCTCGGGTTAGAAGGTGCTCAAAATACAACTGGGGAAGAGCTGCTTCCTCAGAGTAGAATAGACCTTAAAGATGTGGATGTAGTAAAGCTTTCGGGACCTCCATTTGCTAATGTGGTACAACTCAAAATGGGAAGAAACAGCTGCAAACATCCATTAATAATCCAAACATGGAATGTACAAAGTATGAATCTAGGAAAATAGGAAGTTGTCAAAAATGAAATGGAATGCATAAAGATTGATATTTTAGGGATCAGTGAGCTGAAATGGACTGGTTTTGGCCATTTTGAATCAAACAACCATATGATCTACTATGCCGGGAATGACAAATTGAAGAGGAATGGTGTCGCATTCATCATCACAAAGAATGTTTCAAGATCTATCCTGAAGTACAATGCTGTCAGTGATAGGATAATATCCACACATCTATAAGGAAGGCCAGGAGCTCTGGTGGCGTAGTGCCAAAAGTATTTCACTGCTAACCAGAAGGCTGGTGGTTCAAACCAAGCATCCACTCCTTGGAAGGAAGATTGGGCAATCTACTTCCATAGTGACATCCCTTCAGAAACCCAAGGAGGGGTCACTATGAGTTAGCAGTGAGTTTGGTTTTTCTGAGTTATAAGAAAGGCCAGTTAATACTATCAATACTGACATTTTGCACCAACCACTAAGCCAAAGATGAAGAAATTGAAGATTTTTACCACTTTCTGCAGTCTGAAATTGGCCAAACATGCAATTAAGATGTGTTGATTATTACTGGTGATTGGAAGACAAAAGCTGGAAACAAAGAAGAATCACTTGTAGTTTGAAAATATGACCTTGGTGATAGAAATAACACTGGAGATCACATAATAGAATTTTGCAAGACCAGTGACTTATTCGTTGCAAATACCTGTTTTCAACAACACAAATGGCAGCTGTACATGTGGACTTCTCCAGATGGAGCACACAGGAATCAGATCAACTACATTTGTGGAAAGAAGCAATGGGAAGCTCAATATCTTCAGCCAAAACAAGGCCAGGAGCTGACTGTGGAACAGACAGACCATCAACTGCTCACACGCAAGTTCCAGTTGAAGCTGAAGACATAAGCAAAAACATGACCTTAATTATATACCTCTGAGTTTAGAGACCATCTAAAGCACTGAACACCGATAATCGAAAACGAGAGGAATTGTGGGATGACATCAAGAACATCATCCAAGAAGAAAGCAAAAGGTCATTAAAAAGACAAGAAAGGAAGAAAAGACCAAAATGGATCTCAGAAGAGACTCTGAAACTTGCTCTTGAATGGAGAGTAGCTAAGGCAAACGGAAGAAATGACAAGATAAAAGAGATGAACAGAAGACTTCAACAAGCAGCTCAAGAAAACAAAGTCAATTATTACAATGAAATGTGCAAAGACCTGGAGTTAGAAAGACAAAAGGAAGAACATGCTTGGCATTTCTCAAGCTGAAAGAACTTAAGAAAGAATTCAAGATTCAAGTTGCAAAACTGAAAGATTCTATGGGCAAAATATTAAATGATGCAGGAAACATCCAAAGAAGATGGTAGCAATGCACAGAGTCACTGTACCAAAAAGAATTGGTTGATGTTCATCCATTTCAGGAGGTGGCATATGATCAAGAACCAATGGTATTGAAGGAAGAAGTCAAAGCTGCATTGAAGGAATTTATGAAAAACAAGGCTCCAGGAATTGATAGAATACCCATTGAGATGTTTAAACAAATGGATGCCACACTGGAGGCAATCACTCGTCCATGCCAAGAAATTTGGAAGACAGCTACCAGGCCAAGTGACTGAAAGAGATACATATTTGTACCCATTCCAAGAAAGGTGATTCAACCGAATGTGGAAATTATCAAACAAATATCATTAGTATCACATACAAATAAAATCTTGCTGAAGATAATTCGAAAATGGTTGCAGCAGTATACTGACAGAGAACTTCCAGAAATGCAAGCTGGATTCAGAAGAGGAAGTGGACTGAGGAGTATCATTGCTGATGGCAGATGGATCTTGGCTGAAAGCAAAGAATACCAGAAAGATGTTTGCTTGTGTTTTATTGACTATGCAAAGCATTCAACTGTGTGGATCATAACAAATTATGGATAACATTGAGAAGAATGGGGATTCCAGAACACTTGTGTTCATTAGGAACCTGTACACAGACCAGGAGGCTGTTGTTCAAACAGAGCAAGGGGATGCTGCATGGTTTAAAATCAGAAAGGGTGTATGTCAGGGTTGTATCTTTCACCATATTCATTCAGTCTGTATGCTGAACAAATAATCCGAGAAGCTGGACTATACGTATAGAAGAGTGTGGCATCAGGATTAGAGGAAAACTCATTAACAACCTTCAATACACAGATGATACAACTTTGCTTGCTGAAAGTGAAGATGACTTGAAGCACTTACTGATGTAAATTAAAGACTATAGTCTGCAGTGTGGATTACACCTCAACATAAAGAAAACGAAAATCCTCATAACTGGACCCATAAGCAGCATCACAATAAGTGGAGAAAAGATTAAGGTTGTCGACGATTTTATATTACTTGGTTCCCCAGTCAACAGCCATGGAAGCAGCAGTCAAGAAATCAGATGACAATTTCACTGAGCAACTCTGCTGCAAAAGACCTCTTTTAAATGCTAAAGAGCAAAGATGTTTCTTTGCAGACTATGGTGCACCTAACCTAAGCCATGTTATTTCCAAATGCCCCATATGCATGTAAGGAGCTCTGGTGGCTTAGTGCCTAAGGCATTTGACTGCTAACTACAAGGCTGGAGGTGCAAACCCGCCAACCAACCCATGGAAGGAAGGAAGACTGGGCAATCTACTTCTGCAAAGATTTACTGCCTTGGAAACCCAAGGGGGTCGCTATGAGTTGGAATCAACTTGATGGCAGTGAATTTTTTTTTTTTTTTTTTTATATGCATGTGAAACCTGACAATGAATAAGGAACACGGAAGAAGAGTTAATGCTTTTGAGTTGTGGTGTTGGCAAAGAATACTGAAGTGCCATAGACTGTCAGAAGAGCAAACAAATCTGTCCTGGAAGAAGTACAGCCAGAATGCTCCTTGGAAGGGAGAATGGCCAGACTTTGTCTTACTTTGGTCATGTTGTCGGAAGGGACCATTCCCTGGAGAAGGATATCATCCTTGGTAAAGTAGAGGGTTAGCAAAAAAGGGGAAGACCCTCAACGAGACGGGTTGACACAGTGGCTGTAACAATGGGCTCAGGTATAGCAGGGATTGTGAAGCTGGCACAGCACCGGGCGGTGTTTCTTTCTTTTGTACATAGGGATGCTATGAGTTGTGGCTGACTCAACAGCACCTAAGAACAACAACAACAGCTGAGAGTGCTCAGGGCTCCTCCTTCTTTAGGAGCAGCCCGCCCTCTTTTTCTTTGAGAGTGTACTTTTGCTTTAATAAAGTGTGTGTGTGCTTGAGCTTGCTACTTGGGTGTTTCTTTCCTTGCACCGGACCTGGGAGTGACTCTCTCAGGCAGAAGCTCCTGCTGTGAGTTGTCTTCAATCTTTCAAGGCAGCATGCAGGTTAACCAGAAGTCTCTCCCAGATAACACCTTTCAAACACAAGCTGCTGCTGTGGCTGTCTTTGATTCTTCAAGGCAGTATGCAGCTGAACCAGAGCTCTCCCCAGCTAACAAGAGCAGAGGGGAGACCTCGTTACTATTAAGAAAGAAGATGTGGGAGTGGAGTGCATAATTCAGACTCAGGGTCCCTGCACTGAGAACCTCCTAAATCCAGGAGAAAAAAGGAGTGGTAACATTGAAGACAGCACAAGACAGTGAGAAGCAGCTGCAGAGGAACAGTGGCAACAGTACCAGGAGGTCAGCATGAGATGGTGCAGTGGGCTTCTCGACCCATGGAGCAAGGTGCCTTCAGTCAGCACGTTTACACATGGAGCAAGAGAGCTGAGTGCCTTTGGGCAGGAGGTGTCCTGGCAGAGTGGCGCACCTCTGGACACTTATGGGCAGATCTAAAGAGCTTTGTAACACTTGCCTGAGTGAGGTAGAGACTGGGTTGAGGGACCAAGGAGCTGAGAGAGAGTTCTGCCTGCAGGCATGGCTGAGTGTCCTGACCACAGAACTGTATCCTGAGTCATTCTAGATCCTGAATTGTAACCTGTTATTTCCCTAATAGACCCCATAATCACGAATATTGTCTGTGAGTTCTGTTTGGCCATTCCAATGAATTATCTAACCCCACAGAGAAGTAGAGAGTCCATAGGAGGGATGGCAGGTGTCAGAATTAGTAAAAAGATTGAAGACAGGAGATATGTCTAACCATCTCCTCATAGGAATCAGCTCTGGGCTGTTGATCTTCATTTCATTCTCCTTCCCCCTTATGAGGTTAGATGAGGAGGTCCAACGCCCTCCACACCATGCCGATTTTACAGTCCATGGTATTCACCAAAAAGGCAAATCTTAATTACAGTCTAACTGAGTCTTGGCAGGATGCCTTAGGTAGCACCTGGAACAATGACAGACAAGCAGCCTTGTGAGAAACTTTCACAAGGCAGTTTTTCATCTGCCTTCCCAGTTGCAATGAACATAGGACTTTCTATCTCACCTACAGACTAAAAAAGGGCTTGGATGGAGATTAAAATTGGATTTTCTGCAAGAGTGACCCACCACCTATGCTGCCAGTCTTCTGGCTCTCCTGGTTCAATGCTGTCCATTAAACTAGACACAGGAAACTGACAACATGCTAATCTTTCTTGTTTTGTATATAACTGCCTAGATGTATTTGGGCTTATTGTCTCCCGACCAACTGAATCTATAGAAGTGTGGTAAGCCAACCAAATAACTAGTAATGATACTTGTGGCCTTATTAACAACCACAGAACTCCTTAGGGACTGTTTGTCCACTTGACAGTTTTTGGTGCAGTGAGCACATCATTAAAGGACACAATGACTTTTTGGAAGGAGAACAAAGGGCCCACATGGGCCAAAAAATGAACCAAACTACCACCATTGAATTCAATTCATATGAGTCAATTCCAACTCATAGCAACCGTTTAGGACAGGTGTACCTGTTCTATAGGGTTCCCAAGACTTCTTTTCAGAAGCAGACTGCCTCATCTTTTACCCTTGGAGCATCTAGTGAGTTCAAATTACCAACCTTTTTGTTAGCAGCCCTCTCAGCCACGCAGGCTTCCTATTGGTCCCTCAGGACAAGTAAGCCTCCTTCTGGCCATGCATGCCAAAAACTTCCCCCATCAAAATGTAGGGACCTATTTTGCTAAGTAAAGTTTCTTGGGATTACATGGTCTGAATGCCCAATCTTTTCGGCAGTCTAGAAAAAACTGCTGTCTTTTCCCCCATAAAGAGCTGTGCCTCAGTAAATAGGTCTTGCTGGGTCCAGTTGACCTGATGCTATCACCATCTTGGTTTTGCATGAAAGGATGGCAGCCTAGAAAAGGCCTTTCCTCAGGGGGCTAAGAGGAGTTTTTCATGGCTGAGAGGGGGAGTACATGGCAGAGAAGGGCCTGCTTGCTTCACTGCTGGTAGGAGCTGAGAGAGAGCTGTCCTGCGTTGAAATGATATGCTCTTCACCTTGGGGGAAGCTTCCAGACTTTGCCTACATGCTCCCTGACCCTGATCCCCGATTCTAGCCTGTTAATTCGGATCCTGAGTTGTACCTTGTTACTTCCTTAATAAACCACTTAACTGTAAGTACAATTTGTGAGTACTCTGAGATGTTGCAGTGAATTGCCAAACCCAAGCAGGAGAGGGAAGTGTGCTAAGGGGAGGAAGAACGGCTGATGTCAGAGATGGAGTGGTACAGCAGCTTGGAGAATGTGGAAATCGGATATACTTGGCTTCCACTTCATAGGATTTGGCTTCATGATGATCCTTATATTTGAAATTATTTGTACACTTGGTGATCCACTTCTGAACTTAGCCAACGAAAACCTTATGGATCCCAACAGAATGCTTTCTGATATAGTGCTAGAAGACGAGTCCCAAAGGTTGGAAGATTCTACACAATAGATGTGACAATGGGAAAGGATCCAAGACAGCAGACTAGGCAGATATATTATGCAAACCCTCTATAACAAAGAGTTGAGACACCAGGTGAAATGGATATGGATGGCAATCCTGGAACTGAGAGTTTCAAAGGAAATGATAAAGAAGTAGGTCAAATAGCAATGAGAGGAAGAGACTGAATGAAAACAGAGAACAAGGAGGCATAAGGAGCGGTAAACTGCCAACTGATACCACAGTGCAACCATACTGAATTACTGCAAGCAGTGTTCCGACAGAACAGGAACCCGATAACCAGCTCCGTTTGCTCAGGCTGCACCAGCACCCACATCAGTGATCAGCAATCAGGGAGTTGTGAACGTCCCTTTATCTTGCACAACCTCTCAATGACCAGAGGCTCAACCCTCCCCTCCCCACCAGCTCCTGCCACATTGCGAGGGCTGTGCTGCTTTGTTTTTTGTTTTTGTTTTTGCTTTTTTGTTTATCTTTCTTCGTAAGTCCTTCCCCTCTTCCCCTTTCTTTCTTTTCTATTTTCTTTTCTTCCTCTTTGCTCATCCTTTTTTTTTTTCTTTGACCCTGCAGAGCGGAAGCCCTACCTCCCACCACTTCTGCAGATACCAACGCCTGCCCACTTCCCTCCTCGTTGGCAGTGTGCACTCCCATGGAGCAGGCTCTGTTTTCCTGCTGCAACTGTGTGTGACAGTATTTTCGCCAGTACTGTGTAGCTTTATCCCCCTCCCTGTTTTCCTTCTTCTTTGTTCTTCCCTCTTCCCACACCTTGTTTTTCTCTTCTCTTTTTTTTTTTCCTTCCTCTTCCCTCATCATCCCCTTTTTTTTGGATCTCATGGAGTGAGTGCCTGCCCCGCTCCATGGTCAACAGTGCCAACCCCTGCCACTCTATGCGTGGTGGCGTGCACTCTTGTAGTGTGAGCTCCAGGGACCCGCTGCAGCTGGGTTTGCTGGCTAAAGCTCGCACCAATATTGTGCCCCTTTTTTTCCTTCTATTTTTACTTTTTCTTTTTCCTTTCTTCTTAGGTCTTCCTTCTTCCCCTCTTTGTTTCTTGTCTTCCTCTTCCCTCCCCCACTTTGTTAATACTGGATCAGGTGTCCCACCTCTCCCCACCTCTGCATTCAGTAGTATCCCGCCCCGACCCTCCGTGTGCAGTGCTGCATGCTCCTGTAAAGTGAGTGGCACATTTCCACTGCAGATATGTGTGGCAGCTAGCACTTGCAGCAAGACTGTGCCTTTTTTTTCCTTTCTTTTTCTCATTTATCTTTTTTTCCTTTCTTCTTAGGTCTCCCCTCTTCACCCCATTTTTTCTCTCCACTGTTTTCATCCTCTCTGTTCCCCTTTCATCTTTTCTATTTTTCCCCAGCAGTAAGGAGTCAGCAACCCT